>NC_134266.1:277307969-277455469 GCF_031893055.1 Leptodactylus fuscus | reverse complement strand
TCCTGGGCAGCAGGTGCAGACCCCCCAGACCCCCTGGCACTGTGCAGACCCCCTGGCACTTTGCAGACCCCCGGCACATTGCAGACCCCCTGGCACATTGCAGACCCCCTGGCACGGTGCAGACCCCCTGGCACATTGCAGACCCCCTGGCACGGTGCAGACCCCCGGCACATTGCAGACCCCCTGGCACTTTGCAGACCCCCTGGCACATTGCAGACCCCCGGCACGGTGCAGACCCCCGGCACTGTGCAGACCCCCTGGCACATTGCAGACCCCCGGCACTGTGCAGACCCCCGGCTGTTGGCTGGCTGGGCTGATGCAGCGGCGGCTGGCGGCACTAGGACCCTGTGGCTCCCGGCTGGCGGTGCAGGCTCTGGCACAAGTCGCAGCTTCTCCCCCCTGTTTGTCGCCCGCGTCTCCATCTCTCCGGTGCCGCAGCAATGTGGATCTTGCGCTCGGCTTGCCCCATCGCTCTGGGGAGCAGGTGCGTCTCCTGGAGGAGCCTTTGGGTGGGAGTGAGGGATGGCAGTGGGGAGGGGCGGCTGCACATAGGACGTGCCTTCTCCTCGCCCGTGCAGCAGGCTGTGTGTGCCCATCATCATCATCATCATCATCATCCATGTGTGTGCATGCCAGGGCCGGCCAGCATGGTCCTCATCCTGCACCACATACTTACTGCCCTTCTCCATTTCTTTAGACGGGGGCAGCAGGCTTTCCTGAAGGCAGAAGACTCCCCCCCGGCTCCTGGAGGAGGATGCCCCGAAGCCCTGCAGGTAAGAAGCTGGCACTGACACTTGTGGCATGATGTGGGGGCACCTGGCATTGTGTCCTGTAGTTACCCGGGGGGGGGGCACTTACTATCTGCCACACATAATGGACTTTGCTGTGGGATGTTTATCTGACTCTGGCAAAGTGTCAATGCAGTTGGCTGCTCGCATTTGGGTAGCGGGTCCCAGATTTAAAGGAGCACCCCTCCTTGTACTTGTACCCCTAGCCTCATACCCAGGTGAGAGTTGGCATCAGGTGGCACCTGGACTTTGCTGTGAGACGTTTGCCTTGATCGAGCCATCTGGGGGGTCAGTCTGTTGAGGTTTCGGCTCACTGTCAGTTGCAATTGGCTGGTAGGATTTGGGTGGAGGGCGCCCACTTACAGCAGACTCTGTGCCCCCCTGAGAACTTGGGCAGCAGGTGGCAGATAAAGTGACAGGTGCAGCACATGGAGAGCCGGGGATTCCTGCACAGTCCGCCGGGCACCCTGAGAGGGCTGGGATTGGGGGGGGGGGGGGGGGTTACAGAGGTGTCAGCTCTCACCTGGTCCCAGGCAGGAGGTTGGGGGTTGTAGTCTTGTGGCAGGATCTGGGCACTGGGATGACAAGTTATAAGGCAGAGTATATTTTTTATCTTTTGTGCTTGGCACCTAGTTGGGCACTTGTGGATTCGACACATGGTTTAAGGTAGGCAGATATGGCGATGGCTGTGAGATTTGGATAAAAGCCGTCAGGACCCCGGCACTGATACAACAGGTGGTAGGGGGCAGAATTCGGCTTTTTCTTGCCTTTTTTGATGACTAGTGAACTCTATCCATGCAGAGCGGGCACCTGTGTGGGCACATGGCTGAGATTAGGCAAAAGGGGCAGAATGTGGTCAAGAGAAGGCGCCTGGTCTGTAGATGGCACTGACGGCTTGGCTGTTTATAACTGGTGTGAATAGTAACAAAGTCACTTTATTATTGTTATATGTGATACATTGTATCCAGTGCGTGTGACACTACAACCCCCAGCATGTCCTGAGCGCCGTCATCACACAATGAGGGATATACTGGAGATTGTGTCATCTATTTATTACATGGATCGAAATGTAAGAAAATGTCCTAGAAATATTAGAAGTGATGTCATCGGGACCGCAGGAGCAGAGAGATGTGACAGTGATGTAGAGCGGAACGCTGGAGGTTACATGTATAATACCGGGTCATGGAGAGGTGAGCGGAGACAGTATAATAGGTATATACACTAATACAATACAGTATACAGGGAGAGACAAAAGTGGGGGATATGACCTGCAGTCCTATGTAACAGCACAGATAACACAGTGATAACTCTATGAGTACAGGTAATGTAGTAGATGTCACCGGCAGTCCTATGTAACACCACAGATAACACAGTGATAACTCTCTATATACAGGTAATGTAGTAGATGTCACCGGCAGTCCTATGTAACACCACAGATAACACAGTGATAACTCTCTATATACAGGTAATGTAGTAGATGTCACCGGCAGTCCTATGTAACACCACAGATAACACAGTGATAACTCTCTATATACAGGTAATGTAGTAATGTCACTGGCAGTCCTATGTAACACCACAGATAACACAGTGATAACTCTCTATATACAGGTAATGTAGTAGATGTCACCGGCAGTCCTATGTAATACCACAGATAACACAGTGATAACTCTCTATATACAGGTAATGTAGTAGATGTCACCGGCAGTCCTATGTAACACTACAGATAACACAGTGATAACTCTCTGAGTACAGGTAATGTAGTAGATGTCACCGGCAGTCCTATGTAACACCACAGATAACACAGTGATAACTCTCTGAGTACAGGTAATGTAGTAGATGTCACCGGCAGTCCTATGTAACACCACAGATAACACAGTGATAGCTCTCTATATACAGGTAATGTAGTAGATGTCACCGGCAGTCCTATGTAACACCACAGATAACACAGTGATAACTCTCTGAGTACAGGTAATGTAGTAGATGTCACCGGCAGTCCTATGTAACACTACAGATAACACAGTGATAACTCTCTGAGTACAGGTAATGTAGTAGATGTCACCGGCAGTCCTATGTAACACCACAGATAACACAGTGATAACTCTCTATATACAGGTAATGTAGTAGATGTCACCGGCAGTCCTATGTAACACCACAGATAACACATTGATAACTCTCTATATACAGGTAATGTAGTAGATGTCACCGGCAGTCCTATGTAACACCACAGATAACACAGTGATAACTCTCTGAGTACAGGTAATGTAGTAGATGTCACCGGCAGTCCTATGTAACACCACAGATAACACAGTGATAACTCTCTATATACAGGTAATGTAGTAGATGTCACCGGCAGTCCTATGTAACACCACAGATAACACAATGATAACTCTCTATATACAGGTAATGTAGTAGATGTCACCGGCAGTCCTATGTAACACCACAGATAACACAGTGATAACTCTCTGAGTACAGGTAATGTAGTAGATGTCACCGGCAGTCCTATGTAACACCACAGATAACACAGTGATATCTCTCTATATACAGGTAATGTAGTAGATGTCACCGGCAGTCCTATGTAACACCACAGATAATACAGTGATAACTCTCTATATACAGGTAATGTAGTAGATGTCACCGGCAGTCCTATGTAACACCACAGATAACACAGTGATAACTCTCTATATACAGGTTATGTAGTAGATGTCACCGGCAGTCCTATGTAACACCACAGATAACACAGTGATAACTCTCTATATACAGGTAATGTAGTAGATGTCACCGGCAGTCCTATGTAACACCACAGATAACACAGTGATAACTCTCTATATACAGGTAATGTAGTAGATGTCACCGACAGTCCTATGTAACACCACAGATAACACACAGTGATAACTCCCTGAGTACAGGTAATGTAGTAGATGTCACCGGCAGTCCTATGTAAGACCACAGATAACACAGTGATAACTCTCTGAGTACAGGTAATGTAGTAGATGTCACCGGCAGTCCTATGTAACACCACAGATAACACAGTGATAACTCTCTGAGTACAGGTAATGTAGTAGATGTCACCGGCAGTCCTATGTAACACCACAGATAACACAGTGATAACTCTCTATATACAGGTAATGTAGTAGATGTCACCGGCAGTCCTATGTAACACCACAGATAACACAGTGATAACTCTCTGAGTACAGGTAATGTAGTAGATGTCACCGGCAGTCCTATGTAACAGCACAGATAACACAGTGATAACTCTCTGAGTACAGGTAATGTAGTAGATGTCACCGGCAGTCCTATGTAACACCAGATATAACACACAGGACAGACTCCTTTGTGCGCACCTGTATCTGTTGGGGGGGGGTGTCCTGACTTTCGGCCGTCCCCGCAGTGGGGTAGGGTGTAGTGTAACATTACAGTCGGCCTCTCACATCAGGAATACTCCATGAACCTCTAGATGACGCTTACTGGTTATACTGGGACTGACCTCATCCTGACGGACAATACATTTATAGACATTGTTATGTGTGTGTGTGGGGGGGGGGGATATCCCAAATTCCTAGTTCCCTTGTTGGTCCTGGGACTGTCCCTTTAAGACATCCCATGTGACCGCGCTGTCCGTAAATATCTCTCTCTATTATAATTCTGTTCATGTCTATCTGTTTCTTGGAGAGCTGAGTGAGCTAAATGTATCGCTGCCGATCTAGGCTGAGCTGCCATTCAGGAGTCTGGATAAGCTGGGTAGCAGAGAACTGTAATAGGTCTTTAGAGCACATTTTACAGGAGGAGGATGGGCAGACTTGTGTTTACTCCCTGGTGGCGGGGCCCCTGGTGCTTGCTGGGGGCCCTGCAGGGCTTATTACTGACTAGCCGGCGCTTGTGTTGTTTTTCGGCTCCCCGGAGAGTGACATTTCCATGCAGCAGTTGGCAGCCGTTCTGTGGGCAGCGTGACAGTGACAGGCGCTGGACGTTCATTCACAGCCCTGGATTTGGAATCCCTCGCAGCCTCCATAACAAACACTGCGAGCCAAAAGTAACTCTTAATACGCCGAGGCTCCAGACACTGCTGTGACTAAGTTATAAGACACCAAAAATATCTGAATCATCTCTGCCAGAACCAGAGACTGCATGAAAATCAGCGTGACACCTCAGGGGAGGAGCTAAAGAGAGAGGACGGAGCCTCAGTGGGGAGAGGAACCCCAGAGAAAGGAGGGAAGAGCCACAGAGACAGGAGGGGAGGAGCCTCAGAGAGGGCGGCGGGGAAGAGTCAAAGAGACAGAAGGGGAGGAGCCACAGAGACAGGAGGGGAGGAACCTAAGAGAGGGAGCGGGGGAAGAGTCATAAAGACAGAAGGGGAGAAGCCTCAAAGAGGGCGGCGGGGAAGAGCCTCAGAGAGGGTGGCGGGGAAGAGCCACAGAGACAGGAGGGGAGGAGCCTCAGAGAGGGAGGGGGGGAAGAGTCACAGAGACAGAAGGGGAGGAGCCACAGAGACAGGAGGGGAGGAACCTAAGAGAGGGAGCGGGGGAAGAGTCATAAAGACAGAAGGGGAGAAGCCTCAAAGAGGGCGGCGGGGAAGAGCCTCAGAGAGGGTGGCGGGGAAGAGCCACAGAGACAGGAGGGGAGGAACCTCAGAGAGGGAGGGGGGAAGAGTCACAGAGACAGGAGGGGAGGAGCCTCAGAGAGGGAGGGGAGGAACCTAAGAGAGGGAGCGGGGGAAGAGTCATAAAGACAGAAGGGGAGGAGCCTCAAAGAGGGCGGCGGGGAAGAGCCTCAGAGAGGGTGGCGGGGAAGAGCCACAGAGACAGGAGGGGAAGAGCCTCAGAGAGGGAGGGGGGAAGAGCCACAGAGACAGGAGGGGAAGAGCCTCAGAGAGGGAGGGGGGAAGAGCCACAGAGACAGGAGGGGAGGAGCCTCAGAGAGGGAGGGGGGAAGAGTCACAGAGACAGGAGGGGAGGAGCCTCAAAGAGGGCGGCGGGGAAGAGCCTCAGAGAGGGTGGCGGGGAAGAGCCACAGAGACAGGAGGGGAAGAGCCTCAGAGAGGGAGGGGGGAAGAGCCACAGAGACAGGGGGGGAAGAGTCACAGAGACAGGAGGGGAGGAGCCTCAGAGAGGGAGGGGGGGAAGAGTCACAGAGACAGAAGGGGAGGAGCCACAGAGACAGGAGGGGAGTATTACATGCCCACCAGTATCCCCCCCACACAGTATTGTGTAAATAAAACATAGATGGAAAACAAGCACAAGCAGTTCATATTTAGAAGATGGCAGTCCAGTGTCTGAGTGCTATAAGGCTCATCTCTCTCTGCATATGCGCAGCAGCCCCAGCTGTATGGACATCTGTATGGAGAGCAGAGCAAGCTGTGCTACCACACTGCCTCAGCTCAGCTACATCGGGCAATTTCGATCACAGGGATTGTCTTCTCTGAGTGTCCTGGCAGTGTCTGTGTTAGAGACAGGTGAATGGCTGCTGGTGAAATTTGAGACAGCTTGCCCCCACCCCCCATTATAGTCAGAAGACCACATGCCCCCATGTTACACACACAAACTGCTAGCGCACCTTAGCTCTGCTACATCTGCAAGTTTTTGTGAGAGTGTCTGAGCAGCTTCTGTGTTAGACACGGCTGAACGGATGTTGCTGAAATGTCCAACAGTTCTCCCTTCTCCTCCCTCCGAGGCAGAACAACAGATTCCCCGTCCTACTTACTGAAACTCTACGGCCGATAGTCTGCTCTTGGCCACACACAGCCTGCATGTTCTGTACTCTCCTGATCTTGTATGAGACTCCATTTTCTTCAGCTTTCAGACTGCCTGGCTCCCTCCTGTTTAGCTCCGCCCCCAAATTTGCATTTTCTCCGCCCACCACATAGCGTGATCCTATGAAAAGCCTGTGATGACGTCATCAAAGGTCCTCAAACAGAGTGTGTGTCTAAATTCGTGCTTAACAGTCATGTAATGATGTCATTTATCGGGATAAAAAGTAGCCTATGTTCTAATCGGGGTTCCTATCTATCTATGTGCCAAATTTCAGTGAAATCTGTTCAGCCGTTTTTGCGTGATTGAGTAACAAACATCCAAACTTAGGATAGGATAGGATAGAATAGGATAGGATAGGATAAGATAGGAGGATAGGAAGGATACAAACACTTAGTTCAGGAACCTATATGTGTGTAAGTAATGTTATCCCATAATAACAATGTAGCCATGGCTAACCTGGGGCGGGCCCTCTGCTGGGTGTAGGTGCAGTGCCTGGACGCACCAGGGGTATATAATGCTATATACACTTGTATCACCTCTCTCCCTGGATGTGACACTGGGTCACTCTCTCTGGCTTCTATGCTACTATTGTTATTATGTCTGCGCTTCTTTGTTTCTGCCCCCTGATGGGGCAGTTCTGTTGACGTTGATGGTTGGATCGGCTGGTACTTGTGCTCACCTGGATGGTGCACGGTGCTCGTGCCAGGTCTAGTTTGTATGGCCATCTCATTCACTGTTTTCTTTTCCCGCCATTGGGTCATTTCCGTGTCCAATGACATAAATTTTTCTGGATAGAGAAACGTTGCGGACAGGACAGGAGCACAAGGGGCAAAACACTGTCACCACCAGCTGATAGAAGTGACAGAGAGATGTCTGCTGTTAGTATTGTGTTATTATTGCATTTTTTTGTAACTTTTAAGCAACCTGATACAAACCCACCGAGTGTATGATCCATGGAGTCCGCTGTGGAGTGATCCCGCGGTGCAGTAATGAGCAGCACTCCACGAGTTTGTCATTGAGAACTCCTCACTGCACATCACACAACGCGGTGGAACAGCAGAGCCCAACAGGAAAATCCAATTACTCTCAGCCGCAATGTTTGTCTCAAGTAATTTTGGGAAGTCTCCGGCTTGTGGCGCATGTGATAATATCATCCGTATACATGTGTGAGGGAAGGGCGGGGGAATGGCCCCAGAGGATAATACTGCCCCCATACACAATATTACATAATGTGTGACCAACAGGGTAAAGCCTGGACAAGACAGAAATGTACAGCAGGTAACAGAAGATCAACCCCCAAAACAGCACATAGGGGGCAGTATTATAGTAGTTATATTCTTGTACATAGGAGTAGTATTGTAGTAGTTATATTCTTGTACATAGGGGGCAGTATTATAGTAGTTATATTCTTGTACATAGGAGGCAGTATTATAGTAGTTATATTCTTGTACATAGGAGTAGTATTATAGTAGTTATATTCTTGTACATAGGAGTAGTATTATAGTAGTTACATTCTTGTACATAGGAGGTAGTATTATAGTAGTTATATTCTTGTACATAGGAGCAGTATTATAGTAGTTATATTCTTGTACATAGGGGCAGTATTATAGTAGTTATATTCTTGTACATAGGGGGCAGTATTATAGTAGTTATATTCTTGTACATAGGAGCAGTATTATAGTAGTTATATTCTTGTACATAGGGGCAGTATTATAGTAGTTATATTCTTGTACATAGGAGTAGTATTATAGTAGTTATATTCTTGTACATAGGAGCAGTATTATAGTAGTTATATTCTTGTACATAGGAGGTAGTATTATAGTAGTTATATTCTTGTACATAGGAGTAGTATTATAGTAGGTATATTCTTGTACATAGGAGTAGTATTATAGTAGTTATATTCTTGTACATAGGAGTAGTATTATAGTAGTTATATTCTTGTACATAGGAGGTAGTATTATAGTAGTTATATTCTTGTACATAGGAGGTAGTATTATAGTAGTTATATTCTTGTACATAGGAGTAGTATTATAGTAGTTATATTCTTGTACATAGGAGTAGTATTATAGTAGTTATATTCTTGTACATAGGAGCAGTGTTATAGTAGTTATATTCTTATACATAGGAGCAGTATTATAGTAGTTATATTCTTGTATATAGGAGTAGTATTATAGTAGTTATATTCTTGTACATAGGAGTAGTATTATAGTAGTTATATTCTTGTACATAGGAGTAGTATTATAGTAGTTATATTCTTGTACATTGGAGTAGTATTATAGTAGTTATATTCTTGTACATAGGAGTAGTATTATAGTAGTTATATTCTTGTACATAGGAGCAGTATTATAGTAGTTATATTCTTGTACATAGGAGTAGTATTATAGTAGTTATATTCTTGTACATTGGAGTAGTATTATAGTAGTTATATTCTTGTACATAGGAGCAGTATTATAGTAGTTATATTCTTGTACATAGGAGGTAGTATTATAGTAGTTATATTCTTGTACATAGGAGTAGTATTATAGTAGTTATATTCTTGTACATAGGAGTAGTATTATAGTAGTTATATTCTTGTACATAGGAGCAGTATTATAGTAGTTATATTCTTGTACATAGGAGGTAGTATTATAGTAGTTATATTCTTGTACATAGGAGTAGTATTATAGTAGGTATATTCTTGTACATAGGAGTAGTATTATAGTAGTTATATTCTTGTACATAGGAGTAGTATTATAGTAGTTATATTCTTGTACATAGGAGCAGTATTATAGTAGTTATATTCTTATACATAGGAGCAGTATTATAGTAGTTATATTCTTGTATATAGGAGTAGTATTATAGTAGTTATATTCTTGTACATAGGAGCAGTATTATAGTAGTTATATTCTTGTACATAGGAGTAGTATTATAGTAGTTATATTCTTGTACATAGGAGTAGTATTATAGTAGTTATATTCTTGTACATAGGAGCAGTATTATAGTAGTTATATTCTTGTACATAGGAGTAGTATTATAGTAGGTATATTCTTGTACATAGGAGTAGTATTATAGTAGTTATATTCTTGTACATAGGAGTAGTATTATAGTAGTTATATTCTTGTACATAGGAGGTAGTATTATAGTAGTTATATTCTTGTACATAGGAGTAGTATTATAGTAGTTATATTCTTGTACATAGGGGCAGTATTATAGTAGTTATATTCTTGTACATAGGAGTAGTATTATAGTAGTTATATTCTTGTACATAGGAGTAGTATTATAGCAGTTATATTCTTGTACATAGGAGTAGTATTATAGTAGTTACATTCTTGTACATAGGAGGTAGTATTATAGCAGTTATATTCTTGTACATAGGAGCAGTATTATAGTAGTTATATTCTTGTACATAGGAGGTAGTATTATAGTAGTTATATTCTTGTACATAGGAGTAGTATTATAGTAGGTATATTCTTGTACATAGGAGTAGTATTATAGTAGTTATATTCTTGTACATAGGAGTAGTATTATAGTAGTTATATTCTTGTACATAGGAGGTAGTATTATAGTAGTTATATTCTTGTACATAGGAGGTAGTATTATAGTAGTTATATTCTTGTACATAGGAGTAGTATTATAGTAGTTATATTCTTGTACATAGGAGTAATATTATAGTAGTTATATTCTTGTAGATAGGGGGCAGTATTATAGTAGTTATATTCTTGTACATAGGAGTAGTATTATAGTAGTTATATTCTTGTAGATAGGAGGTAGTATTATAGTAGTTATATTCTTGTACATAGGAGTAGTATTATAGTAGTTATATTCTTGTACATAGGAGGTAGTATTATAGTAGTTATATTCTTGTACATAGGAGGTAGTATTATAGTAGTTATATTCTTGTACATAGGAGTAGTATTATAGTAGTTATATTCTTGTACATAGGAGTAGTATTATAGTAGTTATATTCTTGTATATAGGGGGCAGTATTACAGTAGTTATATTCTTGTATATAGGGTGCAGTATTATAGTAGTTATATTCTTGTACATAGGAGCAGTATTATAGTAGTTATATTCTTATACATAGGAGCAGTATTATAGTAGTTATATTCTTGTATATAGGAGTAGTATTATAGTAGTTATATTCTTGTACATAGGAGTAGTATTATAGTAGTTATATTCTTGTATATAGGAGTAGTATTATAGTAGTTATATTCTTGTACATAGGAGCAGTATTATAGTAGTTATATTCTTGTACATAGGAGCAGTATTATAGTAGTTATATTCTTATACATAGGAGCAGTATTATAGTAGTTATATTCTTGTATATAGGAGTAGTATTATAGTAGTTATATTCTTGTACATAGGAGCAGTATTATAGTAGTTATATTCTTGTACATAGGAGTAGTATTATAGTAGTTATATTCTTGTACATAGGAGCAGTATTATAGTAGTTATATTCTTGTACATAGGAGGTAGTATTATAGTAGTTATATTCTTGTACATAGGAGTAGTATTATAGTAGTTATATTCTTGTACATAGGAGTAGTATTATAGTAGGTATATTCTTGTACATAGGAGTAGTATTATAGTAGTTATATTCTTGTACATAGGAGTAGTATTATAGTAGTTATATTCTTGTACATAGGAGGTAGTATTATAGTAGTTATATTCTTGTACATAGGAGGTAGTATTATAGTAGTTATATTCTTGTACATAGGAGGTAGTATTATAGTAGTTATATTCTTGTACATAGGAGGTAGTATTATAGTAGTTATATTCTTGTACATAGGAGTAGTATTATAGTAGTTATATTCTTGTACATAGGAGGTAGTATTATAGTAGTTATATTCTTGTACATAGGAGGTAGTATTATAGTAGTTATATTCTTGTACATAGGAGTAGTATTATAGTAGTTATATTCTTGTACATAGGAGTAGTATTATAGTAGTTATATTCTTGTACATAGGAGGTAGTATTATAGTAGTTATATTCTTGTACATAGGAGTAGTATTATAGTAGGTATATTCTTGTACATAGGAGCAGTATTATTGTAGTTATATTCTTGTACATAGCAGCAGTATTATAGTAGTTATATTCTTGTACATAGGAGTAGTATTATAGCAGTTATATTCTTGTACATAGGAGCAGTATTATAGTAGTTATATTCTTGTACATAGGAGTAGTATTATAGTAGTTATATTCTTGTACATAGGAGTAGTATTATAGTAGTTATATTCTTGTATATAGGAGTAGTATTATAGTAGTTATATTCTTGTACATAGGAGCAGTATTATAGTAGTTATATTCTTGTATATAGGAGGTAGTATTATAGTAGTTATATTCTTGTACATAGGAGGTAGTATTATAGTAGTTATATTCTTGTACATAGGAGGTAGTATTATAGTAGTTATATTCTTGTACATAGGAGGCAGTATTATAGTAGTATTATATGTACTGTCTATTACATTGTATTTTTGTTTTCACTTCAAGTTTATCCATATTAATAAGTAAATCTTGTGTGTGTGTGTGAACTGTGTCCAGGTTAGAGGGATCATTACCATTTATTGTAAATAATGCAAATTGGGGTTCAGCCTAATTGGTTAAGTGCTCATTAGGTAAGTGACTTGTCCTGCGGTCTCTGGGGCTCTGGTATTGTGAGGCTCCTCCTCTGTCACCCCCTATTGACTGTCCCTGATAATAGTCATTGATTAGTTGTCAGCCCCAGAGGGTTTTGAGCTCTCGGCTAATGGTCAGTGTAAGTGATTGACCGTCAGGGATCTTATTGATTATCGCTTCCTCCTGTAGAACCTGTAGCAGCAGAGCTATGTGGTCATGGGAAATAATACCGCACAGTCAGGTGATGGACAGGAGGAGCAGGTGGTCAATTACCATGAGTGCCCATACTGGAGTAAATGGTCAACATCTGGATAAGAAAGCCCCCTCCCCCCACCACTATAACCACAATGTGCGTACTCAGTGGTATATACCTTATACATGCATTTGTTGGACCATAGTTTTGCCTCTAGTCCCCGCCACCTCTGTCCAATCTTGATGTCTCGCTTTCTCACCTTTCTCATGCTGTCTGCTTGCAGATATTGGATCCCCCTTCAGACCTAATACTGGTAACTTATTTACATTGTAACAAACTATCAGCCCAGGAGAGAGGTTTGTGCTCGATTTATAGCCTGGATACAAATGTAACAAGTTACTTTACAGATTCACATTGACCAGGGAGCAGGAGAGCAATAATGGAGGATAACATTGCTGATGGTGGGAGACGGGAACGCTCAGTATCGCCCCCTTGAGTGTGTGGGTCAGAATTTAGGAAAGACTAAGTGAAACCCAGAGCCATAGTCAGGTGTTGTCTCTTCTTCACCATCCCCATCATTGATATGTTCCTCGAGGTGTGTGATAGAGCCTTAAGGCAGGAGTTTTCAATTTTGGGTCCCAGGTTGCAATCCCAGGACAAGGTGCCAGAAATCAGGTGCACTTGCAAAATAAGGATCATCCCTATTGGAGAATACAGAAATATCCAAAGCAACAGCAGATTAATATCAGTACCAGAGACCAAGCCAGGGTTGAGTCCGGGGGTTAACGGTAAATCCAAGTCAGCAAGGTATTGGATAACCAGGAGAGTAAACCAAACTCAGTAAGCAGAGAATGAGAAGACAACAAGTTCTGAGAACATAGAGCCAGAATACATCTGTAATCACAGGCAGCGGATACATCTCAGATACCCCGCCTCAGCTCAGTGCACTCTTATTGGCTCTATGTCTCTAAGCAGAACCAGCCAAAGTTTGACTAGTAGGCCTGGCAACCTTAAAGTGCCTGCTGTGCACAGTGTGTACTGAAGGGAATAATGGGTGCAGTATATATTTAGGTATAAACTGTAAGTCCTGGGGATAACTCAGTACCAGGAGATATTTGTTCTTGGGCTGCCTTATCTCCATACAGTGTTGTTATACAGAGCATGCCCACTATACTCTCCCACAGAAATAGTTTATAGCTATATAACAGCTATATACAGGATAAGTAATGTAATGTATGTACACAGTGACTGCACCAGCAGAATAGTGAGCGCAGCTCTGGAGTATAATACAGGATAAGTAATGTAATGTATGTACACAGTGACTGTACCAGCAGAATAGTGAGCGCGGCTCTGGAGTATAATACAGGATAAGTAATGTAATGTATGTACACAGTGACTGCACCAGCAGAATAGTGAGCGCAGCTCTGGAGTATAATACAGGATAAGTAATGTAATGTATGTACACAGTGACTGTACCAGCAGAATAGTGAGCGCAGCTCTGGAGTATAATACAGGATAAGTAATGTAATGTATGTACACAGTGACTGTACCAGCAGAATAGTGAGCGCAGCTCTGGAGTATAATACAGGATAAGTAATGTAATGTATGTACACAGTGACTGCACCAGCAGAATAGTGAGCGCAGCTCTGGAGTATAATACAGGATAAGTAATGTAATGTATGTACACAGTGACTGTACCAGCAGAATAGTGAGCGCAGCTCTGGAGTATAATACAGGATAAGTAATGTAATGTATGTACACAGTGACTGTACCAGCAGAATAGTGAGCGCAGCTCTGGAGTATAATACAGGATAAGTAATGTAATGTATGTACCCAGTGACTGCACCAGCAGAGTTGATATCTGCCCCCCCAGTTCTGTGCCCTCTATATATGACCCCCATCATACACAGTTTTCCATCCTGAGGCCCGCTCCCTAATGGTTTAGTCATTGGGCCTGTGCTGAGTGAATGGAGCCTTCGCTGCGGGGTATTGTTAAGTGCTGCGTTCCGTCTCGCGCTGGCCTTGATGCATAGATAAACGCTGCAATTAACTTCACTTTAAAGATTTGTCAATACCCAGCATGCTGAGAGGGGGAGGGGGCGATCAGGTGGCCGCAGGGCTTTGTAGGTGATGGGGGTGTCTGAGAGCGGCGGCTTTGCGGAATGTGAGATGTGGCGCCGCTTCTCTTCTGTAGTTAATCACTTTATTATTGATATTCTGAAAGGACGGAAGGAGCTCCACAGAGTAAACTTAATGGGGGCGTCTACCTTAGCACAAAGGGGTTAAAATAAAGGGGACTCCCTCCTACTCTGGATGCCCAATTTTCCCTGCAGTGTTGGCTGTGGGACCCTCTGGGATTAGCTGGATGGGATGGACACTCTCATTAAAGGATGTCTCTGGGGTCCGAGGTCAGGCAGACTGGATATAGCACACAGTGAACCCCCAGACCCCTCTAGCACTAGGATACAGGGAACCCCAGACCCCTCTAATACTAGAACATATTGATGCTGTAGACACCTCCAGCAATAGGATATAGTGGACCCCCGACCCCTCCAGCATCAGGACACAGGGAACCCCCAGACCCCTCCAGCTCTATGACACTACCACCAGACTGATGCACTAGTCCTGATGCAGGTGGGCACTAGCACTACTTTGGTGCCCTAGTATTGGGCCAGTGGCCCCCTCCCTGGATGATCTCATGTCCACTGACCACGCCCCCTGTATTGCCCCCTGCCTGCCGGAATGCTGGAACTCTCCAAGGTTCCAAATAAAGTAACAGATTTGCTACAATGTAATAACACAGGATTTACAGAGTGACAACCGGCCAGTTCACACCTCTGCAGGGGCCCGCACCATTAACCCCATACCGACTGCAGACTAAAGGGGATTTCAGGATATCAAAGCTTTATTTCACCAGCTTGCTGACAGCTCTGCTGTGCTGCATTGTAAGAGATGTAGTGTTTGGCACTGTACGGCTCTAATGGCAAAAACACATTCCCCTCAATCTATTACACAGCTGAGCTAGGGGAACAGTCGTAGTGTAAGTCATACCTGTGGAGGATGCAGCTCTGGGTGTGAGTAGAGTATGAAACTGCAGAATTGTGAGCGCAGCTCTGGGTGTGAGTAGAGTATGAGACATGATAAAACTGCAGAATTATGAGCGCAGCTCTGGATAGGACTGTGTACGATAAAACAAAAGGATTGTGAATACAGCCCTGGAGGTATCTATAATACAAGCTGTGATGAAAGAGCAGAATTATGATTCCAGCTCTGGGCGTGTGGTGCCATACCACAGCAGTGTGAACAGAGCCCTAGTCACATCATGGATTATCGTCCTGTAGTAGATAATGGGATCCCCCCCATTGTCATTACTCCCCTCCCCCGCCTATAAAGAGCACTCACCTGTATTTCCAGCACCTTCTTCGCCTCTTTAATCGTCTTTACGGCCGCCCATAATATTGGCTTAAAACCCTTTTTATGGCCACTTTGTTGGGTTTCTGTTACTTTGTGTCGCTTCGCTCTGCAGGTTCCAGCACTTTGTCTATACGGTTATTACTATGTACACACATTAGTGGGCGCCCTCGTGTCCTCTGCCATTATAGCTTGGTAGATGCATCTTTGGGCAAATATAATAACCCCCCCCCCCCCCCCGGCCATATGTTACTGCCCCCCCCTCCCCTATGGTAGTGGTCATCAGGAGCTAATAGGTTGCTCTTAAAGGGGGAAGCTCTATGACCCCCCATTGTATTACCTGGTGACGCCCCCTACTGGCTGGATTATCATATCATGCAGGATAACAGACCCTGACAATTACTTGCGCTGTGATATTTCTGGTGCAGCAGCTGAAACGTTCACTTGATATTGTGGATCCCGAGTTGTGGGAGAATCGGATCAGTGACTGAGCGTCCGGGCACCATGCCAACACTCGAGGGCCTGGCAGCTAACAGGGCTCGCCGGCCCCCCTCTGCCCCATAGATTATTGTCAGATTTTGACGCTTACCCAGACGCTATGGGCTGTAGACTCAGGCCGTATTCACACACAACCATGCAGATTTCTTCTTAAAGGGATATTTCAGGACCCTATGAAGATATATAGGAATCTTTAGGCGCCGCTGCCCCCATGGTCCAGTGTGACCTCATCTATCTCTATGATAACCATGCTTTACACTGCAGGACACATTCAGAGAACCGGAATACAATGTACAGGATCCTGCTCAGTAGCGCCCCCTAGTCCATACTATCTATTAGAGACTGGCATAATAATCTGTATAATTATGTATCGCCCATTATATTGTATTGAATATGTCTGATTTTGTGCAGTGCCCTGTAGTTCCCCTAATGACCTGCAGATGGCGATGTTATAATCATGGTGAGCTAACTGTATACAACCTGGGAAACAGCGACACCTACTGGTGAAAAAAATAAAAAAGTATCACAAGAATCTGTATCCTGTATATGGGGCTGTGGCCCGGCAGAGAGTGGCAGAGTCATGTGACCTGTCGGGGGAACCTTCTACTCTATGATTTCTTATTATTGTGTTATATGGCACCCCTCTAAATCCCTCCTCTGTGGCAGTGGAAGGGTTAAGGCTGCGCTTGTTTACTTGTCAGATACAAAGTACAGGAATGACGTTCTGTAAGTGACGCCGGTTCCTGGGAATTCTTCCTTCCATCCTCCAGACAATGTCAGGTCACCGGTGTCACATCCTGCGGCCACTGATCCCACACAGTGCAGGATTTACCTCCGGAGCAGCGTGCGACCACATAGGGGCTGACATAGGGGCCCACATAGGGGCTCAAATAGGGGCTCATATAGGGGCTCATATAGGGATCACATAGGGGCTCACATTGGGGCTCACATAGGGGTTCACATAGGGGTCCACATAGAGGCTCACATAGGGGCTCACATAGGGGCCCATATAGGGGCTCACATAGGGCTCACATAGGGGCCCATATAGGGGCTCACATAGGGCTCACATAGGGGCCCATATAGGGGCTCACATAGGGCTCACATAGGGGCTCACATAGAGGCTCACATAGAGGCCCATATAGGGGCTCATATAGGGGCTCACATAGGGCTCACATAGGGGCCCATATAGGGGCTCACATAGGGCTCACATAGGGCTCACATAGGGGCCCATATAGGGGCTCACATAGGGCTCACATAGGGGCCCATATAGGGGCTCACATAGGGCTCACATAGGGGCCCATATAGGGGCTCACATAGGGGCTCACATCATATAGGGGCTCACATAGAGGCTCACATAGAGTCCCACTGATCATGAGATTGTAATGCTAGATGGTTATGGGCCGGATATATGGTGATTGATATAGGATATGAGTATGATACATGACCAATACATAAAGTATACAAGATTGTTATATGATTGATACAAGACTGATACATGATGGTTAGAGATGAGCGAGTAGTATATGATGGAATACTCCCCTGCGCAGTTATCGGTGTAAACAAGCGCCAGGGAAGGTTTACTGCGTTTCCCGCGTGGTATTCGAGCGATTACACCAATAACTATGCGGGGGAGATATTCCATCATATACTACTCGCTCATCTCTAGTGATTGATAAATGATGGATGTGTGTTTGATACAAGGCTGATATGTGTCTGATATGTGACTGCTATGTGACTGCTATGTGACTGCTATGTGACTGATATGTGACTGCTATGTGACTGCTATGTGACTGATATGTGACTGATATGTGACTGATATGTGACTGCTATGTGACTGATATGTGACTGATATGTGACTGCTATGTGACTGATATGTGACTGCTATGTGACTGATATGTGACTGATATGTGACTGATATGTGACTGCTATGTGACTGATATGTGACTGCTATGTGACTGCTATGTGACTGATATGTGACTGCTATGTGACTGCTATGTGACTGATATGTGACTGATATGTGACTGCTATGTGACATACCTGATTGATAGGTGATTATACTTTATTGATACCTGATGGATCTGGACACTAGTGGATGGAGCGATGGAACATTTAAAGGGGAATGTCACGTAAAGTAGAATATTCTGCATTTTACATGTATCCGGATGTGAATCAGTGCAGTGTGACTGCGCCTGATGTATCACCGTGACCGGTGCAGGACCAGGGTTCTGTCTATGCTTAGTCCTCCCCTCCTCCGCCATCATCATTTCCAGCATTCCTGATTTCTGACAGCGAGTAGAAGCAATCCCTGAGCGCAGCGCCACCCATTGTACGATGGCTGTGCTTGGTATTGCAGCTCATCCCTCTTCACTTGAATGGGACTGAGCTCCAAGCAGGTCATGTGACCAATGGAAGTGACATGACTGGCCCGTGAAGCAAGCAGCCCTGACATGAATGGGTTACAGGAGTTTGGTTTTCCTTGCCGCAGTCACGTGACGTCGTTCGCCACGTTTATGAGAAGGTTCCAGAATGTGACACAGTTATTTGCAGGGATACAATGTATCAGTGTCCTCCCCCTCCCCCGGGATGCAGCTGGCGGGGTAGAGGGGGTCATTATCACGGCGCCCCCTATGAGTATCTGCGGATCAGGGAGCTAAAAATATGTCTGTGCATGGCCTAATCTGGGGAGGGGGCTGCACATCTGCGAGAGGACTCAGCCTGATTCACTGCACAATCTCATATGGAAAGTTCTGGATCAGGACAAGTCCCCGCACGTGACCTCACAGGAGACGCCGGCCGCAGGTGTGAACACATGTACAGAGCCAGGACAGTATGAGGCACGCAGCTCTGGAGGGGACTGGAGCATTAGGTGTGATGCAACTCAATAAAATCAAGGGGTAGGCAGCAGAATTGTGAATGCAGCTCTGGAGGGGACTGGAGCATTAAATATGATGCAACTCAATAAAACCAAGGGGTAGGCAGCAGAATTGTGAATGCAGCTCTGGAGGGGACTGGAGCATTAGGTATGATGCAACTCAATACAACCAAGGGGTAGGCAGCAGAATTGTGAATGCAGCTCTGGAGGGGACTGGAGCATTAGGTATGATGCAACTCAATACAACCAAGGGGTAGGCAGCAGAATTGTGAATGCAGCTCTGGAGGGGACTGGAGCATTAGGTATGATGCAACTCAATTAAACCAAGGGGTAGGCAGCAGAATTGTGAATGCAGCTCTGGTGGTGACTGCAGCATTAAACATGGTTCAATTGAAGTACTGAACTCAAGTACTCATATAACTGAAGGGGTAGGGAGCAGAATTGTGAATGCAGCTCTAGATGTGACTGAGGTATTAGGTATGGGACCCATCAGGTAAACAGCAGAATTGTAAATGCAGCTCTGGATGTAATTGGAGTGTTAGACATGTGCAACTCAAGTACTAATTAAACCATGGGGTAAGCAGCAGAATTGTGAATGCAGCTCTGGAGGGGACTGGAGAGTTGACAATAATGTAACTAAGGCTATAGTCACACTTTTGTTCAGTGACTTTTCGGGGATTCTGTCCCCCATTTTGCATTTTTCAGGTGGAAACCGGGTCTATGGGGTGCGGGGGATTCTGTGGGTCACCGCTTTACAAACAAATTGGGTTTCGATTTTTTCGGATCCTGAAGAATGGAAACCCCAACGCAGGAGTGAAATGCGTGTAGTCAAGAGTAGAATAGCGAATGTCACTATAAGATGTGATGCATTCCAGCAGAATTGCAGCTCTGGATGTGACTGGAGTTACACTCTGCTGGTACATGGGGGGGGGGGGGGGTGATGTCCGCTGGTGCAGCTTACTATATTGTAATTACAGTGATTGGGATTGGCGGGGGTCATTCGCCGCCCGGACGCTGACGGTAACATCCGCACAGGCTGAGCACATTACCATTCTGCTAAGTAAACGCGATGATTGTTATTATAACGACATGATGGACGCGGTGAGCGCCGCCACATTCATTACACCGCCGCTACCAGCGCGCCGTCACTACACCGTAATTACAGGCATTGCTTTCACTGATGAGAATGGAAGCAGGTCCGGATGTCGGGGCAGATCTGTGATTGGTCGGAGGCGCTGGTGATGGCGGCGTGGGCGGTGGGGTCATCGTGCCAATCGGGCTGACAAGTGCACAGGTGACATTTATACGACGGACGCAAAATCTCCCATAAATATCAGCCATTTGTTACATCTGTGTAATAAGGATGGCACCCAGCTTTACTAGAGCTCGGAATGGCAGTCAGTCTAGGTAGGCAGCGCAACATTACAGAGCATGGAGAAATCTGCACGAGCACACTGGTAACATATATACATATATAATGGCGCCTTCTATCCCCACATGTATAACAGACCCCTTATGCCCCCGCACGTATAGATACCCCCCATACAGTACATTCTCCCAATTTAATAGTCCCTTATGCCCCCATACAGGACAGTGCCCCTATATAATGATCCCGGACACCCCCATACAGGACAGTGCCCCCATATAATGATCCCGGACACCCCCATACAGGACAGTGCCCCCATATAATGATCCCGGACACCCCCATACAGGACAGTGCCCCCATATAATGATCCCTGACGCCCCCATACAGGACAGTGCCGCCATATAATGATCCCAGACACCCCCATACAGGACAGTGCCCCCATATAATGATCCCTTATGCCCCCATACAGTACATTCTCCCAATTTAATAGTCCCTTATGCCCCCATACAGGACAGTGCCCCTATATAATGATCCCGGACACCCCCATACAGGACAGTGCCCCCATATAATGATCCCAGACACCCCCATACAGGACAGTGCCCCCATATAATGATCCCTGACGCCTCCATACAGGACAGTGCCGCCATATAATGATCCCGGACACCCCCATACAGGACTGTACCCCCATATAATGATCCCTTATGCCCCCATACAGGACAGTGCCCCCATATAATGTTCCCGGATACCCCCATACAGGACAGTGCCCCCATATAATGATCCCTTATGCCCCCATACAGGACAGTGCCGCCATATAATGATCCCAGACACCCCCATACAGGACTGTACCCCCATATAATGATCCCGGACACCCCCATACAGGACAGTGCCCCCATATAATGATCCCAGACACCCCCATACAGGACTGTACCCCCATATAATGATCCCTTATGCCCCCATACAGGACAGTGCCCCCATATAACGATCCCAGACACCCCCATACAGGACTGTACCCCCATATAATGATCCCTGACGCCCCCATACAGGACAGTGCCCCCATATAATGATCCCAGACACCCCCATACAGGACTGTACCCCCATATAATGATCCCTTATGCCCCATACAGGACTGTACCCCCATATAATGATCCCAGACACCCCCATACAGGACTGTACCCCCATATAATGATCCTGGATACCCCCATACAGGACTGTACCCCCATATAATGATCCCTTATGCCCCCATACAGGACAGTGCCCCCATATAATGTTCCCGGATACCCCCATACAGGACAGTGCCCCCATATAACGATCCCAGACACCCCCATACAGGACAGTGCTGCCATATAATGATCCCGGACACCCCCTTACAGGACTGTACCCCCATATAATGATCCCGGACACCCCCATACAGGACAGTGCCCCCATATAATGATCCCAGACACCCCCATACAGGACTGTACCCCCATATAATGATCCCTTATGCCCCCATACAGGACAGTGCCCCCATATAATGTTCCCGGATACCCCCATACAGGACAGTGCCCCCATATAACGATCCCAGACACCCCCATACAGGACTGTACCCCCATATAATGATCCCTGACGCCCCCATACAGGACAGTGCCCCCATATAATGATCCCAGACACCCCCATACAGGACTGTACCCCCATATAATGATCCTGGATACCCCCATACAGGACTGTACCCCCATATAATGATCCCTTATGCCCCCATACAGGACAGTGCCCCCATATAATGATCCCTGACGCCCCCATACAGGACAGTGCCCCCATATAACGATCCCAGACACCCCCATACAGGACTGTACCCCCATATAATGATCCCTTATGCCCCCATACAGGACAGTGCCCCCATATAATGATCCCGGACACCCCCATACAGGACAGTGCCCCCATATAACGATCCCAGACACCCCCATACAGGACTGTACCCCCATATAATGATCCCGGACACCCCCATACAGGACAGTGCCGCCATATAATGATCCCGGACACCCCCATACAGGACAGTGCCCCCATATAATGATCCCAGACACCCCCATACAGGAATGTACCCCCATATAATGATCCCGGACACCCCCATACAGGACAGTGCCGCCATATAATGATCCCGGACACCCCCATACAGGACAGTGCCCCCATATAATGATCCCTGACGCCCCCATACAGGACAGTGCCCCCATATAATGATCCCAGACACCCCCATACAGGACTGTACCCCCATATAATGATCCCTGACGCCCCCATACAGGACAGTGCTCCCCATATAATGATCCCTTATGCCCCCATACAGGACAGTGCCGCCATATAATGACCCTGGGTGCCCCCATACAGGACAGTGCCCCCATATAATGACCCTGGGTGCCCCCATACAGGACAGTGCCCCCATATAATGACCCTGGGTGCCCCCATACAGGACAGTGCCCCCATATAATGATACCTTATGCCCCCATACAGGACAGTGCCCCCATATAATGATCCCGGATACCCCCATCCAGGACTGTACCCCGATATAATGATCCCTGACGCCCCCATACAGGACAGTGCCCCCATATAATGATCCCTGACGCCCCCATACAGGACAGTGCCCCCATATAATGATCCCTTATGCCCCCATACAGGACAGTGCCCCCATATAATGATCCCGGACACCCCCATACAGGACAGTGCCCCCCATATAATGATCCCAGACACCCCCATACAGGACAGTGCCCCCATATAATGATCCCTTATGCCCCCATACAGGACAGTGCCCCCATATAATGATCCCGGACACCCCCATACAGGACAGTGCCCCCATATAATGATCCCTTATGCCCCCATACAGGACAGTGCCCCCATATAATGATCCCTGACGCCCCCATACAGGACAGTGCCCCCATATAATGATCCCAGACACCCCCATACAGGACTGTACCCCCATATAATGATCCCGGACACCCCCATACAGGACAGTGCCCCCATATAATGTTCCCGGATACCCCCATACAGGACAGTGCCCCCATATAACGATCCCAGACACCCCCATACAGGACTGTACCCCCCATATAATGATCCCTGACGCCCCCATACAGGACAGTGCCCCCATATAATGATCCCAGACACCCCCATACAGGACTGTACCCCCATATAATGATCCCTTATGCCCCCATACAGGACAGTGCTACCATATAATGTTCCCGGATGCCCCCATACAGGACAGTGCCGCCATATAATGATCCCTGACGCCCCCATACAGGACAGTGCCCCCATATAATGATCCCTGACGCCCCCATACAGGACTGTACCCCCATATAATGATCCTGGATACCCCCATACAGGACAGTGCCCCCATATAACGATCCCAGACACCCCCATACAGGACAGTGCCCCCATATAACGATCCCAGACACCCCCATACAGGACTGTACCCCCATATAATGATCCCAGACACCCCCATACAGGACTGTACCCCCATATAATGATCCCTGACGCCCCCATACAGGACAGTGCCACCATATAATGATCCCAGACACCCCCATACAGGACTGTACCCCCATATAATGATCCCTGACGCCCCCATACAGGACAGTGCCCCCATATAATGATCCCGGACACCCCCATACAGGACAGTGCCCCCATATAATGATCCCTGACGCCCCCATACAGGACAGTGCCCCCATATAATGATCCCGGACACCCCCATACAGGACTGTACCCCCATATAATGATCCCGGACACCCCCATACAGGACAGTGCCCCCATATAATGATCCCAGACACCCCCATACAGGACTGTACCCCCATATAATGATCCCTGACGCCCCCATACAGGACAGTGCCCCCATATAATGATCCCGGATACCCCCATACAGGACAGTGCTCCCCATATAATGATCCCAGACACCCCCATACAGGACAGTGCCCCCATATAATGATCCCTTATGCCCCCATACAGGACAGTGCCGCCATATAATGATCCCGGATACCCCCATACAGGACAGTGCCCCCGGATGCCCCCATACAGGACAGTGCCCCCATATAATGATCCCGGATACCCCCATACAGGACTGTACCCCCATATAATGATCCCTGACGCCCCCATACAGGACAGTGCCGCCATATAATGATCCCGGACACCCCCATACAGGACAGTGCCCCATATAATGATCCCGGACACCCCCATACAGGACAGTGCCCCCATATAATGATCCCAGACACCCCCATACAGGACAGTGCCCCCATATAATGATCCCTTATGCCCCCATACAGGACAGTGCCCCCATATAATGATCCCGGACACCCCCATACAGGACAGTACCCCCCATATAATGATCCCAGACACCCCCATACAGGACAGTGCCCCCATATAATGATCCCTTATGCCCCCATACAGGACAGTGCCCCCATATAATGATCCCGGATACCCCCATACAGGACAGTGCCCCCGGATGCTCCCTACAGGACAGTGCCCCCATATAATGATCCCGGACACCCCCATACAGGACAGTGCCCCCATATAATGATCCCGGACACCCCCATACAGGACAGTGCCCCCATATAATGATCCCGGACACCCCCATACAGGACAGTGCCCCCATATAATGATCCCGGACACCCCCATACAGGACAGTGCCCCCTTATTCCTCATATAATATCTATAATCTGGGGGATAACACCTGTCACCCAGCTTTCCTAGAGTCTTGAATGGCGAGTCTACCCAGTCCTGCAGCCCCACCCCATTGCAGGTCACTTTGGCTGTACCCAGCTTTCCCAGAAATAGATTTAATTACCGGGTCAGTTTCATAAGATAACACACGGATAATGACCCAGCTTTCCCAGAAGCAGATGGTATTGTCAGTGTGTCCCCCTCCCCGAGGTCTGCGCCAGGCTCGCTCCATATTTCATGCGGCGCCTCCTGATGTTTCTTTTATCAGGGTCTTATGAATTTTTCCCCGTCTTCCAGGAGAGCGCGGGCGAGGGTCCGGCCTGTCCCAGATCAGAGCTCAGCCATTACTCTCTGTGCGCAGCCACTGGACAGATCCCAAGGTCACCCAGCTTTCCCAGGAACAGATAGAACTAGTATATGACTGCGTATCCTAAGCCAGGAGAGGAGACTTGTAGGTGTTTGCCCTTGGAGTGTGACTTGTAGAGTTGAGCAGGAGGTCGCCATCTTGGGTTATCTCCCCTGACATTCCCGGGGGGCAGCGGACGAAGATTAATTCATATTCACAGTTAATTGGGAAGTTTATGGAGCGCGGACACTTGTGACCGCCCCGGGTCTGCATCACAAATTAACCGCTCTCGCCCCGCGCCCGGAAATGCGTCCTTCACAGTCGTACCCTGTACGTGGCGGCCCCTGCTCACAGCTGAGAGCTTGTTACAATTGTATCCAGTATTGGAAACAATTGTATCCAATGTCATCCAGTCTAGACAATGCTCTGTGAGCTCAACACTTCAGCAACAGGTAGGCCGAGCTCACACCAGCGCCGAAACTCTGAATGTGAAGAGAAAAGCGCTGCAGGCAAGATTAGAGAATGCAGCTCTGGATGTGACTGGAGTATAAACCATGACAACGCAGTAGATCAGTGAATGCAGCTCTGGATGTGACTGGAGGATAAACCATAAAAACACAGTAGATCAGTGAATGCAGCTCTGGCTGTGACTAGAGTATGACATGACAGTAGTGGATGTGAGGAGTATAATGTAACACCATATCAGCAGATTCTGGCCCTGTAGGATTGCAGCACGTTTTCTGTACAGATGATGTGACGGTCGCTGTATCCTCCGCACCTGCCGAATCCTCTGATGCTTTGTATGTGACACAGGATTTGCTGATTCTAGAATATTCTATTAGTCACTGACTCAGGACTAGAAGCAGAAGAGACTTGTTCTAGATGTCATCATTATAACCAGCTGCTGCCCGGGGCGTCAGACAGGAGGTGACACAGATAGGGCTGATTCCCACAATATAACGCGGCGCTCATTCTGACACTTATACACATGTCAGAGTCAGCGCTTCAAAACAGAATCCCATTGTCTTCAATGGGTTCCGTCTTATGCGTCCTACACATTGAAGTCAATGGGATCCTGTTTTGAAGCGCTGACTCTGACACATGAATACGTGTCAGAATGAGCGCCGCGTTACATCGTGGGAACGAGCCCATCTACGACTATAAGAGAGGCTACTATATACAGTATACGGTATATATCTCTAGCATTAGGCACCTGTGTAATCCCATTACTTCGGGGTAAGATATTGATCGTTGTGGGGTCTGTCTTGTCTATATAGGATTTCTTCTCAGCAAACAATCATTAGACAATACAATTATCCTAACAGAGTCATCGCTCCGCTCTGAGCGCCCACAATGTCCGCCACCTGACACTTGTCTTTTTATCCATACTGCAGAATGAATTCTCTATACGTTCCTGGCCGGGGAAGTAAATCCCTATAATCTATGGTCCAGGGTTGGATTAGATGATGCTTTGTGTGGTTGGTGCTGTGTAGGTGCATGAACATCATACTGAGCAGTTCTTATATTTAAAGGGACGGTTTTAACACCCTGTTTGCCATAATGGAGAGGTTGGTTGTCACCGGTATAGAGGTCATCTAAGGACAAGCCTGTGTTACCTTTAAGCACTGTCAATCAGGTCATAAAAGTGAATTACCTTGTTGTCCGACCTTTGTCGTTCTTACCTTTGCCAAGAAGAAGTCGCCTGAAATCCTCCATTTCCGCCAGACACTACAATGAGCATGTGATGTTTTTCTCCATAGGATTGAATGAGAGTGTAGGAAACAGGTAATTGACCTCACTTGGCTACGTGCGGCCGTCCTATTAATCTTGATAAAGCGACTGCGCACACCTGTCTGGCTCCATGGCCAGGAATGAGGATCTCGGGCTGCTCACTTTTGGCAATAGTCCTGGCCACGATTGAACATTTCTAATGAAGATTAAGAATCGAAAGCGAAAGAAAGGAGAAGAATTTCAATAACAGCAATGAGGTAGAGACCCGGAGGCGCATGGTCCTAATGATCGAGGTCCCAGGTCTAAGACTATGGGCCAAATATCTGAAGAATGATTCCACCGAATAACAAGGACCAGGAGACAAATGGTCTCTCAAAACCAGGAATGAAATAATGGACTGAAGCAGAACAGGACTATGTTGATGAGGATGAGGACCTGGAATAATATGAATGAGTCTAGTGAGGGATGAGGACCTGGAATAATATGAATGAGTCTAGTGAGGGATGAGGACCTGGAATAATATGAATGAGTCTAGTGAGGGATGAGGACCAGGAATAATATGAATGAGTCTAGTGAGGGATGAGGACCTGGAATAATATGAATGAGTCTAGTGAGGGATGAAGACCTGGCATAATATGAATGAGTCTAGTAAAGGATGAAGACCTGGAATAATATGAATGAGTCTAGTGAGGGATGAGGACCTGGAATAATATGAATGAGTCTAGTGAGGGATGAAGACCTGGCATAATATGAATGAGTCTAGTAAAGGATGAAGACCTGGAATAATATGAATGAGTCTAGTGAGGGATGAGGACCAGGAATAATATGAATGAGTCTAGTGAGGGATGAGGACCTGGAATAATATGAATGAGTCTAGTGAGGGATGAGGACCTGGAATAATATGAATGAGTCTAGTGAGGGATGAGGACCAGGAATAATATGAATGAGTCTAGTGAAGGATGAGGACCTGGCATAATATGAATGAGTCTAGTGAGGGATGAGGACCAGGAATAATATGAATGAGTCTAGTGAGGGATGAGGACCTGGAATAATATGAATGAGTCTAGTGAGGGATGAGGACCTGGCATAATATGAATGAGTCTAGTGAGGGATGAGGACCAGGAATAATATGAATGAGTCTAGTGAGGGATGAGGACCTGGAATAATATGAATGAGTCTAGTGAGGGATGAGGACCAGGAATAATATGAATGAGTCTAGTGAGGGATGAGGACCTGGAATAATATGAATGAGTCTAGTGAGGGATGAAGACCTGGCATAATATGAATGAGTCTAGTAAAGGATGAAGACCTGGCATAATATGAATGAGTCTAGTGAGGGATGAGGACCAGGAATAATATGAATGAGTCTAGTGAGGGATGAGGACCAGGAATAATATGAATGAGTCTAGTGAGGGATGAGGACCTGGAATAATATGAATGAGTCTAGTGAGGGATGAGGACCTGGAATAATATGAATGAGTCTAGTGAGGGATGAGGACCAGGAATAATATGAATGAGTCTAGTAAAGGATGAGGACCTGGAATAATATGAATGAGTCTAGTGAGGGATGAGGACCAGGAATAATATGAATGAGTCTAGTGAGGGATGAGGACCTGGAATAATATGAATGAGTCTAGTGAGGGATGAGGACCAGGAATAATATGAATGAGTCTAGTGAGGGATGAGGACCAGGAATAATATGAATGAGTCTAGTGAAGGATGAGGACCTGGCATAATATGAATGAGTCTAGTGAGGGATGAGGACCTGGAATAATATGAATGAGTCTAGTAAAGGATGAGGACCTGGAATAATATGAATGAGTCTAGTGAGGGATGAGGACCTGCAATAATATGAATGAGTCTAGTGAGGGATGAGGACCAGGAATAATATGAATGAGTCTAGTGAGGGATGAGGACCTGGAATAATATGAATGAGTCTAGTAAAGGATGAGGACCTGGAATAATATGAATGAGTCTAGTGAGGGATGAGGACCTGGAATAATATGAATGAGTCTAGTGAAGGATGAGGACCTGGAATAATATGAATGAGTCTAGTGAGGGATGAAGACCAGGAATAATATGAATGAGTCTAGTGAGGGATGAGGACCTGGAATAATATGAATGAGTCTAGTGAGGGATGAGGACCTGCAATAATATGAATGAGTCTAGTGAGGGATGAGGACCAGGAATAATATGAATGAGTCTAGTAAAGGATGAGGACCAGGAATAATATGAATGAGTCTAGTGAGGGATGAGGACCTGGAATAATATGAATGAGTCTAGTGAAGGATGAGGACCTGGAATAATATGAATGAGTCTAGTGAGGGATGAGGACCTGGAATAATATGAATGAGTCTAGTGAGGGATGAGGACCTGGAATAATATGAATGAGTCTAGTGAGGGATGAGGACCTGGAATAATATGAATGAGTCTAGTGAGGGATGAGGACCTGGAATAATATGAATGAGTCTAGTGAGGGATGAGGACCTGGAATAATATGAATGAGTCTAGTAAAGGATGAGGACCTGGAATAATATGAATGAGTCTAGTGAGGGATGAGGACCTGGAATGATATGAATGAATCTAGTGAGGGATGAGGACCTGGATTAATATGAATGAGTCTAGTGAGGGATGAGGACCTGGAATAATATGAATGAGTCTAGTGAGGGATGAAGACCTGGAATAATATGAATGAGTCTAGTGAGGGATGAAGACCTGGAATAATATGAATGAGTCTAGTGAGGGATGAGGACCTGGAATAATATGAATGAGTCTAGTGAAGGATGAGGACCTGGAATAATATGAATGAGTCTAGTGAAGGATGAGGACCTGGAATAATATGAATGAGTCTAGTGAGGGATGAAGACCTGGAATAATATGAATGAGTCTAGTGAGGGATGAGGACCTGGAATAATATGAATGAGTCTAGTGAGGGATGAGGACCTGGAATAATATGAATGAGTCTAGTGAGGGATGAAGACCTGGAATAATATGAATGAGTCTAGTGAGGGATGAGGACCTGGAATAATATGAATGAGTCTAGTGAGGGATGAGGACCTGGAATAATATGAATGAGTCTAGTGAAGGATGAGGACCTGGAATAATATGAATGAGTCTAGTGAGGGATGAGGACCTGGATTAATATGAATGAGTCTAGTGAGGGATGAGGACCTGGAATAATATGAATGAGTCTAGTGAGGGATGAGGACCTGGATTAATATGAATGAGTCTAGTGAGGGATGAGGACCTGGAATAATATGAATGAGTCTAGTGAGGGATGAGGACCTGGAATAATATGAATGAGTCTAGTGAGGGATGAGGACCTGGAATAATATGAATGAGTCTAGTGAGGGATGAAGACTTGGAATAAGAGGAATGAATCTCATGAAGGATGAAGACCTGGAATAACATAAAAGAGAATAGTGAAGTATATGAGCTAGGAAGGAGGTGAATAAAACTAATTGAGATTGACAACCAGGGTGGAGACAAATGAGTCTAGTGGTGAATGAAAGCTAGGAATGAGGTGAATGAGTCTAGTGATAATATGAATGAGTCTAATGAAGGACGTGCACAAGGAATGTGGACAATAAATGTAGTGAAGGCTGAGGACCAAGAATGGGATAAATGAGTCTAGTGAAGAAGGAATGTGAGGAGTTAATTGAATTAGTCTAGTGAAGAATGAGGAAGATACAAGATTAATGATTTTAGTGAAGAATGAAAACGGGATGAATGGTTCTGATGAAGGAAGAGGGCGACACTGAAATCAATAAATCATGAAGAATGAGGAACAGGAATAAGATGAATGAGTCTACTGCAGAATGTGTACTAGGAATGAGTTTAGTGAAGGAGGAGGACCAGAATGAGATGAATGTGTGAAGTGAAGGAGGAGGACCAGAATGAGATGAATGTGTGAAGTGAAGAATTAGGAGCAGGAATGAGAGGAATCAATATAGTGATGTATGAAGTACAGGAATGAAAGAAATGAGTTTAGTGAAGAATGAAGACCAGGAATAAGATGAATGAATCTAGAGAAGAATGAAGACTAGAAATAAAATGAATGAGTCTAGTGAATGATGAGGACCAGGAATAAGATGAATGAGTCTAGTGAAGAATGAAGACCAGGAATAAGATGAATGAGTCTAGAGAAGAATAAAGACTAGGAATGAAATGAATGAGTCTAGTGAATGATGAGGACCAGGGATAATGTGAATGAGTCTAACGAAGAACGAAGACCAGGACTAAACTTAATGAGCCTTGTGGAAGATCCGAAACAGGAGTATGATGAATGATGAGGATTAGGAATGAGATCTAGTAAAGGTTGCAGACCATGAATGAGTCTAGTTATTAGTCTAGTGTAGGATGAGCGCCGGTAGTGGAATGAATGAATGGGTCCAGTGACGAATGAAGTTAATATATGCGATGAAGGATGTAGACCATGAAAAACATGACAGAGTCTAGTGAAGGGCGAGGACCATGAATGAGAAGGATGAGCACCAGTAATGGGATGAATGAGGAAAGTGAATGAGATGAATGGTCCCACTGAAGGGTCTCATTGATGAGAGCGGGCTAAGTGCATTGAACTCTGTAGCATTTCCACTAGCGAGTTACCACTAATTAGTTCCATCTCATTTACTTCCACTCATCCTTATTAGTTGCTGCCTCCCTATGGCAGAGTAATTACTTTAATCTAATTAGCACAATGCTTCCAATTCTGATGTCATAGCGACAATTAATTAACTCATTCCACAGCCAGGGGGCAGCGACGTTCATCATCTCCTCACTCCGTCTGTGGCAGCGCATGTGAATGTGACGGTCCCTTCATCAGCCCATAGTTCAGGTCCAGTGATAGCCACACACTGGTGATCCGTGTTCCAATCAGATTGCACAGATTTGATTGCATGATGATATTGTGAGATGTTGGGTGTAGCGGTTGCTCCTTGTCGTCCTATTCTCACATGTGGCTGTTAATCCCTATCAGAGCACAGATGATAATCCAGCATAGAGGCGGCCGACCGGGGGAGATGTGGATGGGATTACAGCGCTGATCACTTCTCCTGGGCCTATCAGTTATTATCTGCCGGTAAATCCTGTTACATGGGATTGTATCCGCCTGCGCCGATGGCCGCCCCCCTGTACTGAGGACACCCAGACCATGGGGGGGGGGGGGGGGCAAAACTCAGCGCAGGTCCATTAGATTACACAGTAGGTTACATAAATCCTGTGCAATGAGAAAATCATTCATGTCCATTATAGATCTAGATCAGTGCCCCTCCGATACACACAGGCCTCCCAAATGGCTGTATAAGTCTCCACACCCCTAATAGGGGGTCTCTCCTTATAGAGTGACATTATCCCCATAATCTGGTCTCTCAGCCTCTCACTTCTACCAAGTCAGTTCTCTCTACGCTGCGCTGACGAGGTCCAACCAGACCGAAACCGCCGTCCGTAGCTGAGACACTGACTTGGTAAAAATCCCACATTATGCAGTAAAGGCTTCTAGGAAAGTCGGGCATGATGTTCAGGGCGCTTCCTATAGAGGGCGGCATAACAGAGGCACTGTCTCACTATTTACATCTTGGAAGACAGATTTGCATATTTTTCCCATGATCCCTTACAGTGGAGCGACTATGGCTGTATAAGTCTCCACACAAATGATAGGTGATCTGTCCCTATAGAGTGACATTATCACCATACAATTCTCTCATCATAGATGTTCTCCCTATGTTCTTCTCCGTCTGACCCAGAGCACCATGGAGAATACTCCTGAAGCCACCCTATAGCAACACAAATAATCAGAGCCAGGCTACAGATATACAGTATAGCAACTGTTACTGGATTCTACAAGGTTTCATATTCCGACAACAACAGTTATATTCTTATACATAGGAGCAGTATTATAGTAGTTATATTCTTGTACATAGGAGTAGTATTATAGTAGTTATATTCTTGTACATAGGAGTAGTATTATAGTAGTTATATTCTTGTACATAGGAGCAGTATTATAGTAGTTATATTCTTGTACATAGGAGTAGTATTATAGTAGTTATATTCTTGTACATAGGAGTAGTATTATAGTAGTTATATTCTTGTACATAAGGGCAGTATTATAGTAGTTATATTCTTGTACATAGGAGTAGTATTATAGTAGTTATATTCTTGTACATAGGAGTAGTATATAGTAGTTATATTCTTATACATAGGAGTAGTATTATAGTAGTTATATTCTTGTACATAGGAGCAGTATTATAGTAGTTATATTCTTATACATAGGAGCAGTATTATAGTAGTTATATTCTTGTACATAGGAGCAGTATTATAGTAGTTATATTCTTATACATAGGAGGTAGTATTATAGTAGTTATATTCTTGTACATAGGAGCAGTATTATAGTAGTTATATTCTTATACATAGGAGGTAGTATTATAGTAGTTATATTCTTGTACATAGGAGTAGTATTATAGTAGTTATATTCTTATACATAGGAGGTAGTATTATAGTAGTTATATTCTTGTACATAGGAGCAGTATTATAGTAGTTATATTCTTGTACATAGGAGTAGTATTATAGTAGTTATATTCTTATACATAGGAGTAGTATTATAGTAGTTATATTCTTATACATAGGAGCAGTATTATAGTAGTTATATTCTTGTACATAGGAGTAGGATTATAGTAGTTATATTCTTGTACATAGGAGTAGTATTATAGTAGTTATATTCTTGTACATAGGAGCAGTATTATAGTAGTTATATTCTTGTACATAGGAGTAGTATTATAGTAGTTATATTCTTATACATAGGAGTAGTATTATAGTAGTTATATTCTTATACATAGGAGCAGTATTATAGTAGTTATATTCTTGTACATAGGAGTAGGATTATAGTAGTTATATTCTTATACATAGGAGCAGTATTATAGTAGGTATATTCTTGTACATAGGAGTAGTATTATAGTAGTTATATTCTTGTACATAGGAGTAGTATTATAGTAGTTATATTCTTGTACATAGGAGTAGTATTATAGTAGTTATATTCTTATACATAGGAGTAGTATTATAGTAGTTATATTCTTGTACATAGGAGTAGTATTATAGTAGTTATATTCTTATACATAGGAGTAGTATTATAGTAGTTATATTCTTATACATAGGAGCAGTATTATAGTAGTTATATTCTTGTACATAGGAGTAGTATTATAGTAGTTATATTCTTGTACATAGGAGCAGTATTATAGTAGTTATATTCTTATACATAGGAGTAGTATTATAGTAGTTATATTCCTGTACATAGGAGTAGTATTATAGTAGTTATATTCTTGTACATAGGGGTAGTATTATAGTAGTTATATTCTTGTACATAGTAGTATTATAGTAGTTATATTCTTGTACATAGGAGTAGTATTATAGTAGTTATATCCTTGTACATAGGAGTAGTATTATAGTAGTTATATTCTTGTACATAGGAGTAGTATTATAGTAGTTATATTCCTGTACATAGGAGTAGTATTATAGTAGATATATTCTTGTACATAGGAGGTAGTATTATAGTAGTTATATTCTTGTACATAGGAGTAGTATTATAGTAGTTATATTCTTGTACATAGGAGTAGTAATATAGTAGTTATATTCTTGTACATAGGAGTAGTATTATAGTAGTTATATTCTTATACATAGGAGTAGTATTATAGTAGTTATATTCTTATACATAGGAGCAGTATTATAGTAGTTATATTCTTGTACATAGGAGTAGTATTATAGTAGTTATATTCTTGTACATAGGAGCAGTATTATAGTAGTTATATTCTTGTACATAGGAGTAGTATTATAGTAGTTATATTCTTGTACATAGGAGGTAGTATTATAGTAGTTATATTCTTGTACATAGGAGCAGTATTATAGTAGTTATATTCTTGTACATAGGAGTAGTATTATAGTAGTTATATTCTTGTACATAGGAGTAGTATTATAGTAGTTATATTCTTATACATAGGAGTAGTATTATAGTAGTTATATTCTTGTACATAGGAGGTAGTATTATAGTAGTTATATTCCTGTACATAGGAGTAGTATTATAGTAGATATATTCTTGTACATAGGAGGTAGTATTATAGTAGATATATTCTTGTACATAGGAGTAGTATTATAGTAGTTATATTCTTGTACATAGGAGGTAGTATTATAGTAGATATATTCTTGTACATAGGAGTAGTATTATAGTAGTTATATTCTTGTACATAGGAGTAGTATTATAGTAGTTATATTCTTGTACATAGGAGTAGTATTATAGTAGTTATATTCTTGTACATAGTAGTATTATAGTAGTTATATTCTTGTACATAGGAGTAGTATTATAGTAGTTATATTCTTGTACATAGGAGTAGTATTATAGTAGTTATATTCTTGTACATAGGAGTAGTATTATAGTAGTTATATTCTTGTACATAGGAGGTAGTATTATAGTAGTTATATTCTTGTACATAGGAGGTAGTATTATAGTAGTTATATTCTTGTACATAGGAGCAGTATTATAGTAGTTATATCCTTGTACATAGGAGTAGTATTATAGTAGTTATATTCTTATACATAGGAGTAGTATTATAGTAGTTATATTCCTGTACATAGGAGTAGTATTATAGTAGATATATTCTTGTACATAGGAGGTAGTATTATAGTAGATATATTCTTGTACATAGGAGTAGTATTATAGTAGTTATATTCTTGTACATAGGAGGTAGTATTATAGTAGTTATATTCTTGTACATAGGAGCAGTATTATAGTAGTTATATTCTTGTACATAGGAGCAGTATTATAGTAGTTATATTCTTGTACATAGGAGCAGTATTATAGTAGTTATATTCTTGTATATAGGAGCAGTATTATAGTAGTTATATACTTGTACATAGGAGCAGTATTATAGTAGTTATATTCTTGTACATAGGAGCAGTATTATAGTAGTTATATTCTTGTATATAGGAGCAGTATTATAGTAGTTATATTCTTGTACATAGGAGGTAGTATTATAGTAGTTATATTCTTGTACATAGGAGGTAGTATTATAGTAGTTATATTCTTGTACATAGTAGTAGTATTATAGTAGTTATATTCTTGTATATAGGAGTAGTATTATAGTAGTTATATTCTTGTACATAGTAGTAGTATTATAGTAGTTATATTCTTGTACATAGGAGCAGTATTATAGTAGTTACGTTCTTGTTTTGGTCTATGGGGGGCAGTATTATAGCAATTACTAGTTAATGTATTTCGATAGTATTATAGCAGCAGTTGTTTCTTTATCAGGTATATACACTTGTCAGGATCTGGTCATTACTATCCACTCCTTTTCTTACACTCTTTTCCTCAGTAGGGGGCAGTACAGAGCATATAACTCCTTCCTAGGTTAAAAGAACATAGTCACTGCCATAATAAATAGTTGTCTTGCTCTTTCCCTGTGTTATATATTGTGTCTGTATTTTTGGCGGAGATGTAGAGAACCTCCAGATTTGTCTCCTGGTCGGCGTGGTGCTGATATTCTCTGCGCTGCTTTTACTTTAGGAATCTTGTTAAGCTGAGTCTGGAAGAATGTGAATCCCCTTTGCTTTATATATGTGCGACAGCTGCTGTGAGCATTTCAAGGAGGGCAGACAAGTGTTTCATTATAGCCCGGGGCAGAGGGAGGACTACAAGTCTCAGGAGAGCTGGCTGGCATATCACACTATGTATATACTAAATATGTAACTATATCTATGGCTGAAGCGTTACCATTGGCTTGTGGGGTCCCTTTATGAAGATAGCCTTGTAGCATGGAAATCCAGGTTCAGTCTATGCCTTTACTTTGTCGTATCTATATACACACACACACCATATACATACAGTCCATACATGTAGTATATACAAACAGTCCATATATACAGCGTATCAATACAGTCCATATGCGTAGTATATACATACAATCCATATATACAGTGTATCCATACAGTCCGTATACACACAGTATACACACAGTAATATCAGAATTACTACTTTTGCAGCAGTTGTTTCTTTCTGTCCCTCTCTGTGACTTTGGGTTGCCTAGCACCTGCTTGTTATCCTGTCTGGGTGACTACTTTGGGAGACAGGCAGCTACTGAAATAGTAAGTGTATCAATGACAGTGCCCCTAGTGGCCATAGTATGATATAACACCCTTATAATGGAGGTTTGGGGTGACATAGGACATACTTTTATAGGGTCACACCTAAGAAACATCCTTGTATACAAGTCACCTCACTACTGATTCCTTACACAGATAAGACTGGGTGGAGACACATTGGTCTCCATATCGTCACCCAGCTTTTCCAGGCACAGACACCTAAATACAGCTTCTACCAGTTGAGAGAAGAGGACGAGTGTAGACTGTAGTGAGTTTTGGGGAGACGTTGTGTAATGGCGCTCCAGTGCATGTCCTCGCTGGTGACAATGTAGGTCAGGTTCAATGTAAGGTCCCTGTAAGGAGGCTGAGCCCCGAGCGCACACAGATGGGACCCTGCACCGGGCAGCGTGTCATCCGCCTCTTTCCTGTACACAACTTCATAGGAAGCCTGTGCGCTCAGCCAGGGCTTCACCTTCATTTCCTCTCCCTGCTTTGCTGTCACATCCAGTCACTCAAACCCATGGACTCGACACGTCCGTGACAGCAGCTGCCAGGAGACGCCGATGATGATGATGATGGGCTGCGGAGCCTCCATAGACCTTCAGGTAACTTTGTCTTCTGTGGTGAAGTCCTGGGAGGTCGGGGGACCATGGGGGACCCGGCTGCCCTCGCCCCCAGTGCAGATGCCCAGTGATACATTGTTACCATTGTCTTCTGCTTTGTATCTTCTGATTGTTTTGGGCTTTTTTTTATGTCTCTCTTGTTATTTTGGATCCCTGGGGTCATCTCTGGGGTCATCGCTTCTACCCCGATCGGCTCCGGAGTTGGAGTAACAGATAACGTAGGACTTTGCTTGTGATGGATCTTGTATAGAGGAGACGTCCTTAATGTTTTTGGCTGTTTAGAAAATGTTATGTCTTATTAGATATTGAGTAACCTTCTGCTGCGTGAGCAGGACTTGTCACCAGGCACAATCTCTTGTATATCACACCTGGTGGTCGGACACGACTGATAGAAGAGGTCAGCCATATGTCAGAGGACACAAGGTGAAACCTCAGTCCATGTTATAGAGACTTGTAAGAGGGATGGATTGTGTATTACATGTGTTATATGGAGGGATTGTGTATTATATGTGTTATATGGAGGGATATGGTGGTTATTCTGCAGTCCTGGACATCACTCGTCTCTCCTGACCCCATAAGGTCACCTCAGGACCTGATATATCTGAACTTTACTTACCTGATAAACACTTTAAAATCTGAAATCCCATTCCTCGAGACCCAAAAACATGCTCAGCAATCTACACCATAAATCCTAACCTGAGAGTAACCATTCAAGGTCTAAACCCGACCACAAGTCCAGACCTCAGGACTCAAGAACCAACCTGAAACAAAGCATGGAAAAAAACAAGACACACTGGAACCCTGAAGACCCCGAAGCCCTCACCTTACATCTCTCATCTAAAAGTGGCCATTTAAGATCCAAACTCTCAAATGTAAGTGACCATTTTAGTTCCAAAGTCAACCAGAAGTCCAACCTCAAGGCTCAAACCCAACCTGAGACTCATAACTAAAGTCCCAAAACAAAACCTGAAACCCTCCTGTAAGAATTCAATGATTTACCCAGAAACACATATAAGATAAGATAAGATAAGATAATCCTTTATTATTAAACCTCTAATGTGCAAGTGACTGTTTAAGATCAAAGCCCAAACCTCAAGACCAACTCTGTAGCCCATTCCTCCATACTTAAAACCCAATCTGAAACCCATATCTCAAGACCCCAAAACTTACCTTAGAGCTCTGACCTTAAAACCTTTACTGAAATCTCTAACCTGAAAATGACCATTTAAGATCCAAACCCAAGCAGATGCCCGAAATTCCCAGCACAGCCTGAACTTCAGTCCTCATGTTCCAAATCCCAGCCACAAATCCACTCTCAAAGAGTCAAAACCTCACCTGACCCTTCACCCTAAGACCCAAAATCCGATATAAAAACTAAATCTTGCAACCCAAAAATTTTGAGACTCTCACTTTAAAATTCAAGATTGTTCAAGATCCAAACCAACCAGAATGCAAACCTCAACTCCCGAAACCCAACTAGCCCCCCCAACCCAAAATTCATTCTAAAACTTCCATCTCATAATACAACAAGTTTTTCTGGAATCCGCGCCTTAAAACCTTAATTCAAGATCATAGAAGATGCAAACTCAACCAGGATCCCAATCTCAAGACTCAAAACCCGACCCAAAGATGAGACCCCAAAATGTGCCCCCCAAAACCCAGTCCAGAACCGGAAAAGTCAGACCCCATCCAGACTCCTCTGAACCTAAAAACTGGTTTGGAGCCTCGGGGTCTTCAGTCCATGGATGCCGTGCGGGGTCTGTCTGGGCATGACATCAGACCGAGACGTATTGCTCCATTTTCTGTTTGCCTGTTCTTCTTATGGTTATTGATTTCACGTAACGTCCATATATTTGCCAATCTTGTCCATCAGATTTCTAGGGGCCGAGTATGTCGGTCTATCCCATGGACAGTTTATTGATTTCAGTAATCATGTGTAGTACCTCATTTCTCCTGTCGGGGCGCTGCAGGGATATTTAGCATTTATGACAATCCTTATGGCGGATCATAGAGGTCGGTCATGGAGCACTGTGTGATCTAGATCTTGGTGTTACGTTGTTTCTGTTTTCACTTCTGCGCTGTGATTGGTCATTACATTGTATCCAGTTCCTGGGGTCACATGACCTCTGCACCCGCTGTTTCCCTCCCCTGGTGTTTCCCAGGGCTCAGCAGAGTAGCAGACAAATATCAGATCTGACACCTGGATGTTACGTCTGTCCCATAGTTACAGGGACCTGCCAGAATTTACGTCCTGCAGACACAGGGGCCATTATTTCTCCATCGACCCATCGTTGTAGGACAGCGAAACGCGTCATTGCGCCAATACAGCAGATCCCAGCGGCGCGTTTCAGGGCAAGTCTGCCGTCATCTGTGGCATCTGCACTGTATAAACCTGACGATGGAGATCACAGACGGCGCCACATTACAAATAATAACAGGCTGGATATTATATTTAGACATAAACAGGGGGGAGGGGAGGGCACAGAACATTCTAGAGATAAGGACGAAATTCTTCCGTAGTCTCCACCTCGGCCTGTGCGCTGACATATTACAGGTGATAGGTCTCTGCTTGTGTCCCCGTGACAACACTTACTGTCCGTGAGATGTGGACAATCAGTGTTGTCAGAGGGACACTGGGCCTCAAAGTATCCAAGAAGTCTGATATTTTGTTGTTACCTTTCTTGTCTTCAGCCTTTGCTCCTTTTTGGAGTCTTAGGTAGTCTAATATCCTCTTCCAGGCTGCCCGGCCCCTACCTCATGCTTTACACTGCAGCTCTGCTTGTTCTGATTGGCTCCTGTATATCAGCAGCAGCTCTGCCATGCTTTACACTGCAGCTCTGCTTGTTCTGATCGGCTCCTGTGTATGAGCTCTGCCATGCTTTACACTGCAGCTCTGCTTGTTCTGATCGGCTCCTGTGTATGAACAGCAGCTCTGCCATGCTTTACACTGCAGCTCTGCTTGTTCTGATCGGCTCCTGTGTATGAGCTCTGCCATGCTTTACACTGCAGCTCTGCTTATTCTGATCGGCTCCTGTGTATGAGCAGAAGCTCTGCCATGCTTTACACCGCAGCTCTGCTTGTTCTGATCGGCTCCTGTGTATGAGCTCTACCATGCTTTACACTGCAGCTCTGCTTGTTCTGATCGGCTCCTGTGTATGAGCTCTACCATGCTTTACACTGCAGCTCTGCTTGTTCCGATCGGCTCCTGTGTATCGCAGCAGCTCTGCCATGCTTTACACTGCAGCTCTGCTTGTTCTGATGGGCTCCTGTGTATGAACAGCAGCTCTACCATGCTTTACACTGCAGCTCTGCTTGTTCTGATCGGCTCCTGTGTATGAGCTCTACCATGCTTTACACTGCAGCTCTGCTTGTTCTGATCGGCTCCTGTGTATGAGCAGCAGCTCTGCCATGCTTTACACTGCAGCTCTGCTTGTTCTGATCGGCTCCTGTGTATGAGCTCTGCCATGCTTTACACTGCAGCTCTGCTTATTCTGATCGGCTCCTGTGTATGAGCAGCAGCTCTCCCATGCTTTACACTGCAGCTCTGCTTGTTCTGATCTGTTCCTGTGTATGAGCAGCAGCTCTGCCATGCTTTACACTGCAGCTCTGCTTGTTCTGATTGGCTCCTGTGTATGAGCAGCAGCTCTGCCATGCTTTACACTGCAGCTCTGCTTGTTCTGATCGGCTCCTGTGTATGAGCTCTGCCATGCTTTACACTGCAGCTCTGCTTGTTCTGATCGGCTCCTGTGTATGAGCAGCAGCTCTGCCATGCTTTACACTGCAGCTCTGCTTGTTCTGATCGGCTCCTGTGTATGAGCTCTGCCATGCTTTACACTGCAGCTCTGCTTATTCTGATCGGCTCCTGTGTATGAGCAGCTCTCCCATGCTTTACACTGCAGCTCTGCTTGTTCTGATCGGCTCCTGTGTATGAGCAGCAGCTCTGCCATGCTTTACACTGCAGCTCTGCTTGTTCTGATTGGCTCCTGTGTATGAGCAGCAGCTCTGCCATGCTTTACACTGCAGCTCTGCTTGTTCTGATTGGCTCCTGTGTATGAGCAGCAGCTCTGCCATGCTTTACACTGCAGCTCTGCAGGAAGTCAGGACACGATTCCATTACATTATAGACTTGAAGGAACCAATCCCTCCTTAAAGACGCCCCTGTCCTTCTCCGCACTGACCGCCCCGTATTTATCATTTCATCCACACAGACTTGTTCAGGAAATCCTAAATCGCAGGAAGTGTCTCAGCCCTGACCGGGGGTGGGGGGGCATCTTACAAGACGTCCTGTCAGCAGCCTGAAGATCTCAGGAAGTGCAGCGTCCACTCCTCTGTCATTGCAGCCCCTTCATTTCATCCCTTATTGGGGCCACTTGTCAATATAAGAAGCCGAAGGTTGTAGATTAAGGTCTCATATGTCCCCACGACAACACTTACTGGACAGGGGAAGATCAGTGTTGTCATAGGGACACGGGGCCTCATAGCAAGACTACAAATCTGAGCTGTCATTTCAGACTGGTCTAGAACAGTTTCAGTTTGTTGTAAGGCTGGCGTCCCTATGATAACACTGCCTGGCATGCTCAAGCGGTCTCTCTTCTCCTTGTCACTGATACCATGACAGCCTGTAATCCGTGATGTCACAGAATACATCACACTATGATGTCATCAGACACACGGCCCAGGCTATGAGAGGTCCAGGTGGAGAAGTGGTACTGTGCACTGTCCATATATACAGTATAGAGAAGTGGTACTGTGCACTGTCCATATATATACATAAGAGAAGTGGTACTGTGCACTGTCCATATATACAGGATAGAGAAGTGGTACTGTGCACTGTCCATATATACAGTATAAGAGAAGTGGTACTGTGCACTGTCCATATATACAGTATAAGAGAAGTGGTACTGTGCACTGTCCATATATACAGTATAAGAGAAGTGGTACTGTGCACTGTCTATATATACAGGATAAGAGAAGTGGTACTGTGCACTGTCCATATATACAGGATAGAGAAGTGGTACTGTGCACTGTCCATATATACAGGATAGAGAAGTGGTACTGTGCACTGCCCATATATACAGGAGAATAGAAGTGGTACTGTGCACTGTCCATATATACAGGAGAATAGAAGTGGTACTGTGCACTGCCCATATATACAGGAGAATAGAAGTGGTACTGTGCACTGTCCATATATACAGTATAAGAGAAGTGGTACTGTGCACTGTCCATATATACAGTATAAGAGAAGTGGTACTGTGCACTGTCCATATATACAGGACTAGAGAAGTGGTACTGTGCACTGTCCATATATACAGGAGAAGAGAAGTGGTACTGTGCACTGCCCATATATACAGGAGAATAGAAGTGGTACTGTGCACTGTCCATATATACAGTATAAGAGAAGTGGTACTGTGCACTGTCCATATATACAGTATAAGAGAAGTGGTACTGTGCACTGTCCATATATACAGTATAAGAGAAGTGGTACTGTGCACTGTCCATATATACAGTATAAGAGAAGTGGTACTGTGCACTGTCCATATATATACATAAGAGAAGTGGTACTGTGCACTGTCCATATATACAGGACTAGAAAAGTGGTACTGTGCACTGTCCATATATACAGGATAGAGAAGTGGTACTGTGCACTGTCCATATATACAGTATAAGAGAAGTGGTACTGTGCACTGTCCATATATACAGGAGAAGAGAAGTGTTACTGTGCACTGTCCATATATACAGGACAAGAGAAGTGGTACTGTGCACTGTCCATATATACAGTATAAGAGAAGTGGTACTGTGCACTGTCCATATATACAGTATAAGAGAAGTGGTACTGTGCACTGTCCATACATATATACAGGACAAGAGAAGTGGTACTGTGCACTGCCCATATATACAGGAGAAGAGAAGTGGTACTGTGCACTGTCCATATATACAGGATAAGAGAAGTGGTACTGTGCACTGTCCATATATACAGGAGAAGAGAAGTGTTACTGTGCACTGTCCATATATACAGGACTAGAGAAGTGGTACTGTGCATGTCCATATATACAGGAGAAGAGAAGTGGTACTGTGCACTGTCCATATATACAGGACAAGAGAAGTGGTACTGTGCACTGTCCATATATACAGGACAGGAGAAGTAGTACTGTGCACTGTCCATATATATACAGGACAGGAGAAGTAGTACTGTGCATTGTCCATATATACAGGATAAGAGAAGTAGTACTGTGCACTGTCCATATATACAGGACAGGAGAAGTGGTACTGTGCACTGTCTATATATATACAGGACAGGAGAAGTAGTACTGTGCACTGTCCATATATATACAGGACAGGAGAAGTGGTACTGTGCACTGTCCATGTATATACAGGATAGAGAAGTACTGTGCACTGTCCATATATACAGAATAAGAGCAGATACTGAGAACAGCCATATAGAAAGTTTCAGCACCATTACTCTTGGCACACCTGACATTTGGCAGTGAGGGGGTTAATGCTATCCATATTCGGCACTTTCCCTTCACCCCTTGTTTCCTGCTCGGCTGATTTACCCTTTAGTAAATGTCACCTTGGGTCCAGCAGAGGAGATAAGAGGTATCAGTAGTAGCAGGAGGGCTCTGCCTGGCACTGGCGGTTATTGCAGGCTGCTGCCAGGTGCTGCGACAAGTCTCTGGATCCAGATCCCCTGCATTCTGCCTGACGGGCGCAGAGCCAGCGCCAATTATACCATCAAGTGTGATTAACATGACAAACTGCACGGCTGGTACAGAGCGGGCGCCGGAGAGGATCTGTATATAGAGAGCAGCACAGAGGGGTCTCACTGCTGCCTGACACATGGAAAAGCCCTTACCTGCAAAATCTGTGTACAAGTACAGCTACCCTGACATAGCGACTATACAGCAGAATAGTGAGCGCAGCTCTGGAGTATAATACAGGATAAGTAATGTAATGTATGTACACAGTGACTGTACCAGCAGAATAGTGAGCGCAGCTCTGGAGTATAATACAGGATAAGTAATGTAATGTATGTACACAGTGACTGCACCAACAGAATAGTGAGCGCGGCTCTGGAGTATAATACAGGATAAGTAATGTAATGTATGTACACAGTGACTGTACCAGCAGAATAGTGAGCGCAGCTCTGGAGTATAATACAGGATAAGTAATGTAATGTATGTACACAGTGACTGTACCAGCAGAATAGTGAGCGCAGCTCTGGGGTATAATACAGGATAAGTAATGTAATGTATGTACACAGTGACTGCACCAACAGAATAGTGAGCGCGGCTCTGGAGTATAATACAGGATAAGTAATGTAATGTATGTACACAGTGACTGCACCAGCAGAATAGTGAGCGCAGCTCTGGAGTATAATACAGGGTGTAATATAATGTATGTACTCAGTGACTGTACCAGCAGAATAGTGAGCGCAGCTCTGGAGTATAATACAGGATAAGTAATGTAATGTATGTACACAGTGACTGTACCAGCAGAATAGTGAGCGCAGCTCTGGAGTATAATACAGGATAAGTAATGTAATGTATGTACACAGTGACTGTACCAGCAGAATAGTGAGCGCAGCTCTGGAGTATAATACAGGATAAGTAATGTAATGTATGTACACAGTGACTGCACCAGCAGAATAGTGAGCGCAGCTCTGGAGTATAATACAGGATAAGTAATGTAATGTATGTACACAGTGACTGCACCAGCAGAATAGTGAGCGCAGCTCTGGAGTATAATACAGGGTGTAATATAATGTATGTACACAGTGAGATACCCTCAGAGCTTACAGTCCGCGGTGCCTCGGGCTCAGTAGCGCCTCCTGTACAGGTGATGATGTGTTTTATAAGCACTTTTTATAGGACTGTAATGTCTCCTCTTAGTACACAGCTCAGATTACAGGCCTTGGATACTTGTTCGGTCTACGCTGTGGCGCTACGGTCATGCATATCCGCCATATAAAACCAGCACCACTAAACTTTATATGTATTTACCCTGCGAGTATCCTGGCGCCGGGTCCTGGTCACGTCCTGCTGACTTCTCTGCCAGCTCCATAGGCTTTCTATATAATATGATTGGAAGGAGATTGTCAGGAATTGATGAGAAATTGTATTGAATATCTGTGTTACATGAAACAACTCTCTGATATTGTGGGGTCAGTCAGTGGCGGTGACTGAGGGGATAGTCCGGGTAGTTGTGCTGATGGGTGAGTCTGTCAGTGTAGATTCTGTATGGCGGTCATGGTGCCGCCATCCATCCCCCTCCACCTGTCCGCCAAGGTCTGTTGTATAACCGCACCCTCAGCGCCTCTGGTACTCGCCATTCTCCTCGCTGATCCAGGTTACACCAGGTGATGGCGCCGACTGGTTCCCTGTTCCCATAGAATTCACTGTTGTGGCAATACAGTCTACTCCACCAGTAGAGAAGATACAGCCCTGAGCCTTAAAGGGATCATCCTATGACAAATGTCCTGTCTATAACCCCATTATTGTAGGGGGGGTCTCTGCAGTCTAGATCCACATTAGAAAGGGGGATTATCCTGATGGAACATTCCTATAAGGACAGTGTGAGGGTTCATTGGTATCTGGCCGCTGTGATGTCATTATCTGGGCACTGTGATGTCATTGGTATCTGGGCGCTGTGATGTCATTATCTGGGCACTGTGATGTCATTATCTGGGCACTGTGATGTCATTGGTATCTGGGCGCTGTGATGTCATTATCTGGGCACTGTGATGTCATTATCTGGGCACTGTGATGTCATTGGTATCTGGCCGCTGTGATGTCATTATCTGGGCACTGTGATGTCATTATCTGGGCGCTGTGATGTCATTGGTATCTGGCCGCTGTGATGTCATTATCTGGGCACTGTGATGTCATTATCTGGGCGCTGTGATGTCATTGGTATCTGGCCGCTGTGATGTCATTATCTGGGCACTGTGATGTCATTATCTGGGCGCTGTGATGTCATTGGTATCTGGGCGCTGTGATGTCATTATCTGGGTGCTGTGATGTCATTATCTGGGCACTGTGATGTCATTGGTATCTGGGCGCTGTGATGTCATTATCTGGGCACTGTAATGTCATTATCTGGGTGCTGTGATGTCATTATCTGGGCACTGTGATGTCATTGGTATCTGGGCACTGTGATGTCATTGGTATCTGGGCACTGTGATGTCATTGGTATCTGGGCACTGTGATGTCATTATCTGGGCACTGTAATGTCATTATCTGGGTGCTGTGATGTCATTATCTGGGCGCTGTGATGTCATTATCTGGGCGCTGTGATGTCATCCTATTAGCACTGTGATGTCACCATTGTGGTGCTGTCCCTCTCCGTCACCCAGTAAACCTGCCACGTGTCCGCAGGCTGTATAACACGCCAGCTCTCGCCCTGGTAAGCAGCAGACTGATCCCTCACAGCCTGTTTTTAGTAATACTGAGCCTGTGAGTGGGTGAGCCTGGCATTATCAGTGCCTGCCATTGTGGGGGCAGCAGTCTGTGTGCTGCAGAGCATCGCTCCGCTCCATTCAGCCAGCACAGGTGGAGACCCTAATATAAAGTCTCAGCATTGTCCCCTATTAGGCTGTCTGTCTGTCTGGGGTCTTCTTATATGGTTCAGAGACCTTTGGGCCCCCCCAGGCTGCAGGGCCCGCTAGTGATTGGTACCACTGCACCCCTAATAGCTTCCATATAAGACGTAGTCCAGCTTGCCTAAAGTCCCAAACAGTAGATTTACTTTGTTATCCGGATGTAGGGTAAATGAGACGATCTGTCACTCAGGGCTGTGGGAAAGCTGGGTGGCAGGCCTTCCTCCGCCTGCTGGAATCTTATTAAGTAATCCCTCTGCTCCATTACAGCGGCGGTGCCGGAGCCCGCAGTCTGCGCTTTGATGTGGAAAACCAGATTGACAGATGCAGATGCTCCGAAGTATCAGAGGTGTTCAGGAGGAGGTGGGGGGCCCGGGATAAAGGTGGTGGGGGGGCCCCGCTCTGCTCTCATCTGCCACACTGACAGCCATGATGTTTCCTAATGAAAGAACGAAGCAGCAGATGAGACACTTCAGGGATAAGGAGATGTATGGAGGAAGAAAGATTCTGTATTCACTTTATTACTGAGCCCCTCTAGCTGAAAGAGCGCTCACCTGAGCCTGACTGTCTATTCCTGGCCTGAGGTGCAGTCCCTGTGCAGTCTCTTCCTCCTCTGCAGTCCCTGTCTGTGCAATTTGTTTCTCCACTGTAATCTCTTCCTCCTGTGCACTCTCATCCTTCTGTGCAGTCACTATGTATGAGCAGTCTCTTCTTCCTGTTCAGTCCTGGTTTGTACAGTCTTTTCCTCCTTTGCAGTAACAGTGTGTGCAGTTTCTTACTCTTGTGCAGTCTCCTCTTCTTCTTTTTTTTTTTTTTTAAATGTAGATTGTGAGCCCCACATAGAGCTCACAATGTACATTTTTCCCTATCAGTATGTTTTTTTTTTTTGAATATGGGATGGAAATCCATGCAAACATGGGGAGAACATACAAACTCCTTGCAGATGTTTTTTTGCCCTTGGCGGGATTTGAACACCAGGACTCCAGTGCTGCAAGGCTGCAGTGCTAACCACTGAGCTACTGTGTGGCCCCTGTGCAGTCTCCTCTTCCTGTGCACTCCCTGTGTGCAGTCTCCTCCTCCTGTGCACTCCCTGTGTGCAGTCTCCTCCTCCTGTGCACTCCTTGTGTGCAGTCTCTTACTCCTTTGTGCAGTTTCTTCCTCCTGTGCATTCCTTGTGTGCAGTCTCTTACTCCTGTGTGCAGTCTCTTACTCCTGTGTGCAGTCTCTTCCTCCTGTGCAGTCTCTTCCTCCTGTGCACCCCCTGTTTGCAGTCTCCCTCTCCTGTGCATTCCCTGTGTGCAGTCTCTTACTCCTGTGTGCAGTCTCCTCCTCCTGTGCACCCCCTGTTTGCAGTCTCCCTCTCCTGTGCATTCCCTGTGTGCAGTCTCTTCCTCCTGTGCAGTCTCTTCCTCCTGTGCAGTCTCTTCCTCCTGTGTGCAGTCTCTTCCTCCTGTGCACTCCCTGTGTGCAGTCTCTTCCTCCTGTGCAGTCTCTTCCTCCTGCTGTCCCTCTGTGTGCAGTCTCTTCCTCCTGCTGTCCCGGTGTGTGCAGTCTCTTCCTCCTGTGTGCAGTCTCTTCCTCCTGTGCAGTCTCTCCTCCTGCTGTCCCTCTGTGTGCAGTCTATCTTCAGCCTGGGCCAAATCTGGAGCTTCCACTGTATAACTCTATGGCACTACCATGCAGAGCTTGAGGAAAGCTGAGTTTCATGCACGGTGGTCACCACGACAGCTTCCTTATTGTCAGTCACCCGGCTTTTCCAGAGACTAGAAGAGACTGCTGAACTAGTCAGATGAGACATTCCGGGATCAGACTGCATGACAGCTACATTGGTTGTCACCCAGCTTTCTCAGGAGCAGATATGACTGAGGCTTTGCAGTTTCCGGGCAGGCGTCTGGGCACGTGGCCCGGCCACTCATCCTCAGGACATGACTCTTTGGGTTTGTAGGGGATTAGATACGTCAATTGGCAATTCCTCCTCTCATCACCTCTAAGTCAGTGCAAATGAAGTAAGGAACCCTAGGGGGCGCCGGGGCTGACACCTGTGAGGGAAAAGCTTGCATGCTGTAACAGCACAGACCGGACCCTGCAGCCCCATGGGGGCAAGATGCAGATGCCCTGGGCCTATAGAGGCAGGAGTCACCCTGATCCCTAATATCTGCACTACCACTACCCACTGGGTAAACACTCAGCTTTCCACAGACCCTGATTTCTATATAAACCTATGCCTGCTGCACTTTGTGTGTTAGTGTCAGTCTTCACTGTCATTCTGGCATTCTATTCCTGCACCAGGCAGCCCGGGAAGGACGCCGTTCCGATTCCTATCTCTTTGCAGTGATTGCCATTGACGATGCGTTTTATTTCTCCGGCGCCCGTCTGATTTATTGTCTCTGGATTCTGGAGGCCGCTGATACAAAATCGCGGTCGCCATCGCGCTAATACGTCGGTTCTGTTTTCTTGCACACAAAAGTGTAAGTGTGAATCGCCCGCTTCCGGCTATTATTCTCCGCGCTGAAACTTTCTTGCCTCTCTCCAGTCCAAGGTCACGGCGCAGCCGCCCGCCTCTAGTACCTGCCATTTCCTGCGCTCCGTGGAGTCGGCGGCCGGTTACGCTAGCCGTACTGGAGCTGCGGACAGAGGGAAGCGGATGGCGGATATTTCCATAGCTCTGTTTGTGATGTTTAACAATAGGACATCAACAGGAAGCGTCCTTGACACGGTCGGCACAGTCGTCTTATTTATTTGGCCTCTCAGAAGTGGCAGGAGCCGAGAGGCTGCCAGAGCAAGCACAACAAACCCAGAGCGAGCGACACCCGAGACGTTATATAGGCTTCATAAGAGCCGGGGACATCGTGTCACTCTGTAAATCCTGGGCTGGTTCTCTGTTTCATGGTGGATTTATACTCCACTCACCTCCAGAGCTGCGTTCTCCAAAATGTTATCGGAACTCAGATGATAAACCATTGTCTGGGAGAACTAGGAATACAGCTCTGGATTTATAGGCAGAATTGGGAATACAGCTCCGGATGTGACTTCTGTCGTCATAATGGACCTAGTGTCAGGGTCGTGTGTATCCAGAAGATCTGCCATATCATCGGCACCACTGGTGGAAGAGCCAAGATCATGAAGACCAGCACAATAGTAGCCCTCACCCGCCCAGCTTCTGGAGCTGCCTCATACCTCCGGACCATCAGGGCCCCATAATGAAGTCTGATGACGCCACAGGCCCTGTAGAGCCCTCCATAGCCTTCAGTTCTAGACATTCACCACTAAGACTCCTCGAGCCTCTGTAGGTGGTCACATATGGCCTTCACTGTCAGTATAGCATCAACTTCAACTTGTCAACGACAACTATAAATGGGTTAAAAACCCACCTTAGGCCACCACTCCATGGGCCTCTATGTGCAGACCACCAGGACTCCCGTAGACATGGACTATCCTCCTGTGAAGACTGTCCATCATGGCATAGCCTTGACTGTGAAACCTGAGTTTGTGAATAAGATATGGAAGTTCTGATCCTATTCCTGATCTGGGGACCACCAGGACACTAATATCTTCTCAGTTATAAGGTCTATCCACTGTATTGCCTCATCCCAGGCTTCTCTAGACATGGGTTATGCTCCAGAAGAGAGGTTCTGTTGACCGATATAAAAGCCACCATGACTCACGTCTCCTCTTCCTACACGATGCCTCTTGACCACCAGGACTCTGATGTCTCCTGTAGATCTGGATTATTCTCCCATGTGGAGGAGCATCAGAGCAAAGGCTGGACGGGGGAAGATATCAACTCGTGCTTGTGACCTGGGAGAAGAATCATAAAGAGTCACAGGACACAGGTGAAAGTTATGGGGTTCATAGGGCACAGGTGCAAGTTATGGGGTTCACAGGACACAGGTGGAAGTTATGGGGTTCATAGGACACAGGTGAAAGTTATGGGGTTCACAGGACACAGGTGCAAGTTATGGGGTTCATAGGACACAGGCGAAAGTTATGGGGTTCACAGGACACAGGCGCAAGTTATGGGGTTCACAGGACACAGGCGCAAGTTATGGGGTTCACAGGACACAGGTGAAAGTTATGGGGTTCACAGGACACAGGTGCAAGTTATGGGGTTCACAGGACACAGGTGCAAGTTATGGGGTTCACAGGACACAGGCGAAAGTTATGGGGTTCACAGAACCTTCACTGGTCATTTCTCTTGTTCATTCAGGGCTCTGCAGAAATACAGATGATATAGAATTATGATGGAACCACCATGGGTCACATGTTTTCTACTCCTCACCTCCAGACCACCATGTGTGATATCTTTTCTACTCTGCACCTCCTGACCACATGGGTGACATTCTTTTACTCTACACCTCCCTACCACCATGGGTCACATGTTTTGTACTCTGCACCTCCAGACCACCATGGGTGACATGTCTTCTACTCTACACCTCTAGTCCACCCTGGGTGGTATCTCTTTTACTCCGCACCTCCAGACCACCATGGATGACATGTCTTCTACTCTGCACCTACAGAACACCCTGGGTGATATCTCTTCTACTGTGCACCCCCAGACCACTATGGGTGACATATCTGCTACTCTGCACCTCCAGACCACCATGGGTGACATGTCTTCTACACAACACCTACAGAACACCCTGGGTGATATCTCTTCTACTCTATACCTCCAGACCACCCTGCGTGACGTCTTCTACTCTGCACCTACAGAACACCCTGGGTGATATCTCTTCTACTCTGCACCTTCAGACCACCCTGCGTGACATGTCTTCTACTCTACACCTCTAGTCCACCCTGGGTGGTATCTCTTTTACTCCGCACCCCCAGACCACCATGGATGACATGTCTTCTACTCCGCACCTACAGAACACCCTGGGTGATATCTCTTCTACTGTGCACCCCCAGACCACCATGGGTGACATGTCTTCTACTGTGCACCCCCAGACCACCATGGGTGACATGTCTTCTACTGTGCACCCCCAGACCACTATGGGTGACATATCTTCTACTCTGCACTTCCAGACCACCATGGGTGGCGTTTTCTACTCTGTACCTCCAGACCACCATGGGTGACATGTCTTCTACACCACACCTACAGAACACCCTGGGTGATATCTCTTCTACTCTATACCTCCAGACCACCCTGCGTGACATGTCTTCTACTCTGCACCTACAGAACACCCTGCGTGACATGTCTTCTACTCTACAGCTCTAGTCCACCCTGGGTGGTATCTCTTCTACTCTGCACCTCCAGACCACCATGGGTGACATGTCTTCTACTCTGTACCTCCAGACCAAACTGGGTGACATGTCTTCTAGTCTGCACCTCCAGACCACCCTGGGAGACATCTCTTCTACTCCGCACCTCCAGACCACCCTGGGTGGCATGTCTTCTACTCCGCACCTCCAGACCACCCTGCGTGACATGTCTTCTACTCCGCACCTCTAGTCCACCATGGGTGACATTCTTCTACTCTGTATCTCCAGACCACCCTGGGAGACATCTCTTCTACTCTGCACCTCCAGACCACCCTGCGTGACATGTCTTCTACTCTACACCTCTAGTCCACCCTGGGTGGTATCTCTTCTACTCTGTATCTGCAGACCACCCTGGGTGGTATCTCTTCTACTCTGTATCTGCAGACCACCCTGGGTGACATGTCTTCTACTCCGCACCTACAGACCACCAGGACTCTAGGCCTCATAGGTTACATCTTACTATTTTGCTGTTAAGTTCTGTTGACTTTCCAGCAGTAGACTGATAAGTTTAATGGCCATGGACATCACGGACACCTACAGATATAAAGATGGTGTCACCTTCTAGGCTTCTCCTCTGTGGAGGTTCCATTTTGGTTCAGGTATGTTTTTGCCGACATCCTCTTGAGATGAGTTAATGTCAACTGGAGGAAGATTCAAGATACTAAGATGTTCTAGCGTCGACCATACTGGACAATGTGGGTTCTGGAGACATCACTCTAGATGAGACTGAACCAACCCCATCGTCTTCTCACACATCATACTTAAGCCGCTTGCTCAGGGTTAACAGTACAAGGCGGTCTGTGGATTTATGATGGCGAGAGAGGTGGCAATAATGCAAAGCTCATAAAATATAATGGCCGAAGCTTTCCTCAACCGTCATTATTATTTATGATTGGCAGAATCTCCAGCGAGTGCGGACCGGAGAACCCGAGAGAGAGCCGAGAGATCTGCAGGATGGAGAGTGCGGTATAAATCATGGAGGAGAGAGAGACTGAGAGACGGAGAGAGAGAGAGACAGAGAGAGATAGACAGAGAGAGAGACAGAGAGAGAGATCTGCAGGATGGAGAGTGCTATATAAATGATGGAGGAGAGAGAGAGACAGACGGAGAGAGAGAGAGACAGAGAGAGAGAGAGAGAGCCGAGAGAGCTGCAGGATGGAGAGTGCTGTATAAATGATGGAGGAGAGAGAGAGTATTTAACAGGGACAAATGCAAAGTTCTACATCTGGGTAACAGAAATGTAAAAAACATATATAGTATGGGAGGAATAGAACTAAGTGATAGCATAGGGGAAAAGGACTTGGGCATAATAGTAGATCACAAATTCAACATGAGCCAACAGTGCGGTGCTGCTGCAAAAAAGGCGAATAAAATTCTGGGATGTATTAAGACAAGCATTGAATCTAGATGAAGAGAGGTCATTATTCCGCTGTACTCTTCCCTGGTCAGACCACACCTGGAATACTGTGCACAGTTCTGGGCGCCTCAATTCAAGAAAGACATCGATATATTGGAGCAAGTCCAGAGAAGAGCAACCAAAATGGTGGAAGGTCTGCAAACCATGTCCTATGAGGAGCGGCTAAAAGAACTGGCATTGTTTAGTTTGCAGAAGAGAAGGCTGAGGGGAGATTTAATAGCAGTCTACAAATATCTGAATGGTAGTCACAGTGCAGAGGGATCTCCCCTATTCTCATTAGCACAAGGAAGTACAAGAAGCAATGGGATGAAACGAAAGGGAAAGAGATACAGATTAGACATTAGGAAAAACTTTCTGACAGTGAGGGGAGTGAGAGAGTGGAATAGGCTGCCACGGGAGGTGGTGGGCGCTCCATCAATGGAAATCTTCAAGCGGAATCTGGATAAACATATAGCTGGGATGATTTAGGAAAACCTGCACTCGCAGGGGGTTGGACCCGATGGCCCTTGAGGTCCCTTCCAACTCTACCATAAGAAAGAGAGAGAGAGATCTGCAGGATGGAGAGTGCTGTATAAATGATGGAGGAGAGAGAATAAGAGACTCCTGCCAAGCCTCACTGATAACCATCTCATAAATCTGCAAACCAACAACTCCAAACACTGACAGAAATCTGGATAGTCATGAAAGCTGAAGAAACCAAAATTATATTAAGCAACATAGGAGCAGTAATAGAATAGTCTATAGGGGGCAGTATTATAGTAGTTATATTCTTGTACATAGGAGTAGTTACAGTGGGGCAAAAAAGTATTTAGTCAGTCACCAATAGTGCAAGTTCCACCACTTAAAAAGATGGGAGGCGTCTGTAATTTACATCATAGGTAGACCTCAACTATGAGAGACAAAATGAGAAAACAAATCCAGAAAATCACATTGTCTGATTTTGTAAGAATTTATTTGCAAATTATGGTGGAAAATAAGTATTTGGTCAGTAACAAAATGTCATCTCAATCCTTTGTTCTCTCTCCTTTGTTGGCAATGACAGAGGTCAGAGGTTTTCTGTAAGTCTTCACAAGGTTGGCACACACTGTTGTTGGTACGTTGGCCCATTCCTCCATGCAGATCTCCTCTAGAGCAGTGATGTTTTGGGGCTGTCGCTTGGCAACACGGACTTTCAACTCCCTCCAAAGGTTTTCTATAGGGTTGAGATCTGGAGACTGGCTAGGCCACTCCAGGACCTTGAAATGCTTCTTACAAAGCCACTCCTTCGTTGCCCTGGCGGTGTGCTTTGGATCATTGTCATGTTGAAAGACCCAGCCACGTTTCATCTTCAATGCCCTTGCTGATGGAAGGAGGTTTGCACTCAAAATCTCACGATACATGGCCCCATTCATTCTTTCATGTACCCGGATCAGTCGTCCTGGCCCCTTTGCAGAGAAACAGCCCCAAAGCCTGATGTTTCCACCCCCATGCTTTACAGTAGGTATGGTGTTTGATGGATGCAACTCAGTATTCTTTTTCCTCCAAACACGAAAAGTTGTGTTTCTACCAAACAGTTCCAGTTTGGTTTCATCAGACCATAGGACATTCTCCCAATACTCTTCTGGATCATCCAAATGCTCTCTAGCAAACTTCAGACGGGCCCGGACATGTACTGGCTTAAGCAGTGGGACACGTCTGGCACTGCAGGATCTGAGTCCCTGGCGGCGTAGTGTGTTACTGATGGTAGGCTTTGTTACATTGGTCCCAGCTCTCTGCAGTTCATTCACTAGGTCCCCCCGCGTGGTTCTGGGATTTTTGCTCATCGTTCTTGTGATCATTTTGACCCCACGGGGTGAGATTTTGTGTGGAGCCCCAGAGCGAGGGAGATTATCAGTGGTCTTGTATGTCTTCCATTTTCTAATTATTGCTCCCACAGTTGATTTCTTCAATCCAAGCTGGTTGCCTATTGCAGATTCAGTCGTCCCAGCCTGGTGCAGGGCTACAATTTTGTTTCTGGTGTCCTTTGACAGCTCTTTGGTCTTCACCATAGTGGAGTTTGGAGTCTGACTGTTTGAGGGTGTGCACAGGTGTCTTTTTATACTGATAACAAGTTTAAACGGGTGCCATTACTACAGGTAATGAGTGGAGGAAAGAGGAGACTCTTAAAGAAGACGTTACAGGTCTGTGAGAGCAAGAAATCTGGATTGTTTGTTACTGACCAAATACTTATTTTCCACCAAAATTTGCAAATAAATTCTTACAAAATCAGACAATGTGATTTTCTGGATTTTTTTTCCTCATTTTGTCTCTCATAGTTGAGGTCTACCTATGATGTAAATTACAGACGCCTCTCATCTTTTTTAAGTGGTGGAACTTGCATTATTGGTGACTGACTAAATACTTTTTTGCCCCATTGTATATTCTTGTACATAGGAGTAGTATTATAGTAGTTATATTCTTGTACATAGGAGTAGTATTATAGTAGTTATATTCTTGTACATAGGAGTAGTATTATAGTAGTTATATTCTTGTACATAGGAGTAGTATTATAGTAGTTATATTCTTGTACATAGGAGTAGTATTATAGTAGCTATATTCTTGTACATAGGAGTAGTATTATAGTAGTTATATTCTTGTACATAGGAGCAGTATTATAGTAGTTATATTCTTGTACATAGGAGTAGTATTATAGTAGTTATATTCTTGTACATAGGAGGTAGTATTATAGTAGTTATATTCTTGTACATAGGAGCAGTATTATAGTAGTTATATTCTTGTACATAGGAGTAGTATTATAGTAGTTATATTCTTGTACATAGGAGCAGTATTATAGTAGTTATATTCTTGTACATAGGAGTAGTATTATAGTAGTTATATTCTTGTACATAGGAGTAGTATTATAGTAGTTATATTCTTGTACATAGGAGCAGTATTATAGTAGTTATATTCTTGTACATAGGAGTAGTATTATAGTAGTTATATTCTTGTACATAGGAGTAGTATTATAGTAGTTATATTCTTGTACATAGGAGCAGTATTATAGTAGTTATATTCTTGTACATAGGAGTAGTATTATAGTAGTTATATTCTTGTACATAGGAGTAGTATTATAGTAGTTATATTCTTGTACATAGGAGCAGTATTATAGTAGTTATATTCTTGTACATAGGAGGCAGTATTATAGTAGTTATATTCTTGTACATAGGAGCAGTATTATAGTAGTTATATTCCTGTACATAGGAGTAGTATTATAGTAGTTATATTCTTGTACATAGGAGTAGTATTATAGTAGTTATATTCTTGTACATAGGAGTAGTATTATAGTAGTTATATTCTTGTACATAGGAGGTAGTATTATAGAAGTTATATTCTTGTAGATAGGAGGCAGTATTATAGTAGTTATATTCTTGTACATAGGAGGTAGTATTATAGTAGTTATATTCTTGTACATAGGAGGTAGTATTATAGAAGTTATATTCTTGTAGATAGGAGGCAGTATTATAGTAGATATATTCTTGTACATAGGAGGTAGTATTATAGTAGTGATATTCTTGTACATAGGAGCAGTATTATAGTAGTTATATTCTTGTACATAGGAGGCAGTATTTTAGTAGTTATATTCTTGTAGATAGGAGCAGTATTATAGTAGTTATATTCTTGTACATAGGAGTAGTATTATAGTAGTTATATTCTTGTAGATAGGAGTAGTATTATAGTAGTTATATTCTTGTACATAGGGGGCAGTATTATAGTAGTTATATTCTTGTACATAGGAGTAGTATTATAGTAGTTATATTCTTGTACATAGGAGTAGTATTATAGTAGATATATTCTTGTACATAGGAGTAGTATTATAGTAGTTATATTCTTGTACATAGGAGTAGTATTATAGTAGTTATATTCTTGTACATAGGAGTAGTATTATAGTAGATATATTCTTGTACATAGGAGTAGTATTATAGTAGTTATATTCTTGTACATAGGAGTAGTATTATAGTAGTTATATTCTTGTACATAAGAGTAGTATTATAGTAGTTATATTCTTGTACATAGGAGTAGTATTATAGTAGTTATATTCTTGTACATAGGAGTAGTATTATAGTAGTTATATTCTTGTACATAGGAGGTAGTATTATAGTAGTTATATTCTTGTACATAAGAGTAGTATTATAGTAGCTATATTCTTGTATATAGGAGGTAGTCTTATAGTATATTCTTTTCAGTGTTACATGGCGGGTGCTATGGTAGGTGCGGTATTTCACTGCTATAATGGTGGGGATTGTGTCTCTGGGAGGTCAGAGGTTACAGGGCTGTATCCTTTGGGTGTATCTGAAGCCTCATAATTCATTCCTTCCTCTTCCTATGAAATCTCCTTCCTGTCCTCATTGTGGAATCTGACACATAAACACGGCCATGTTCTGAGGTCCGGGGTCCGGTTTATTCTCTTATAGTGACGGTTTATCTTTGGTTCTGATCAGTTCTCTGTTGTCTTTGATGGGACCTTTGTATCAGTGACTTCCATGATTTCGGCACATATAGTGTTGGCCAAAAGTATCGCCCCCTGCAGTTCTGTCAGATAATCTCCGGTGTCCCCCAGATAATGATTACAAGCACAAACTCTTTGGTAATTTCTTCATTTATTTTGCTTGCAATGAAAAAAACACAAAAGAGAATGAAAAAAAGTCACATCTTTGATCATTTTACACAAAACTCCAGAACTGGTGCGGACAGAAGTATTGGCGCCCTCAGCCTAATACTTGGTAGCACAACCTTTAGACACAATAACTGCGCACAACCGCTTCCGCTAACCAGCAATGAGTTTCTTACAAGGCTCTGCTGGAATCTTAGACCCTTCTTCTTTGGCTCCTGCTCGCGGTCCCCCCTGAGATGTGAAGGGGCCTTCTCCAAACTGCCACCAAGAGATCTCTCCCCCTCCCCCACAGGTGTTCTATGGGATTCAGGGCTGGACTCATTGCTGCCACTTTACAAGTCTCCAGGGCTTTCTCTCACCACCATTTTCTAGTGCTGACCTGAAGTGTGTTTTGGGTCCTTGTCCTGCTGGAAGAGCCCTGACCTCTGAGGGAGACCCAGCTTTCTCACACTGGGCCCTACATGATGCTGCACAATGTGTTGGTCGTCTTCAGACTTCATAATGCCATGCACACGGTCAAGCAGTCCAGTGCCAGAGGCAGCAAAGCAACCCCAAACCATCAGGGACCTCCGCCATGTCTGACTGTAGGGGGCGTCTTCTTCTCTTTTTCCCTGTAATCTCTATGTTGAGGCCTTTTCCTACTTTTGTCTCCTCTGACCAGAGAACATTCTTCCAGAACGGTTTTGGCTTTCTCAGGTAAGTTTTGGCAAACTCCAGCCTGGCTTCTGTCTGTGGGTAAGAAGTGGGGTCTTCCTGGGTCTCCTACCATACAGTCCCTTCTCATTCAGACGCTGACGCTGGATAGTACGGGGTGACACTGTTGTACCCTCGGACTGCAGGGCGGCTGGGACTTGTTTGGATGTTAGTCAAGGTTCTTTATCCGCCATCCGCACAATATTGCGTTGAAATCTCTCGTCAATGTTTCTTCTCCGTCCACATCTAGGGAGGTTAGCCACAGGGCCATGGGCTTTACACTTCTTACTGACACTGCGCACGGTAGACACAGGAACATTCAGGGCTTTGGAGATGGACTTGTAGCCTTGAGATTGCTCATGCTTCCTCACAATTTTGCTTCTCAAGTCCTCAGACAGTTCTTTGGTCTTCTTTCTTTTCTCCATGCTCAATGTGGTCACACAAGGACACAGGACAGAGGTGGAGTCAACTGTAATCCATTTCAACTGGCTGCAAGTGTGATTTAGTTATTGCCACCACCTGTTAGGTGCCTCAGGTAAGTAACAGGTGCTGTTAATTACACAAATTAGAGAAGCATCACATGATTTTTCAAACAGTGCCAATACTTTTGTCCACCCCCTTTTTTATGTTTGCTGTGGAATTATATCCAATTTGGCTTTTTGACAATTCTTTTAGTGTTTTTCCATTGAAGACAAATTAAATGAAGAAAATACCAAAGAATTTGTGATTGCAATCATTATCTGGAAGAACACGAGGATTATCTAACAGAATTGCAGGGGGGCCAATACTTTTGGCCAACACTGTGTCGTCGCTGCCCCCACCCGCTGTAATCTTGGGGTTTATTGTATTTCATGTCACTTTCTCTCTCCATTTCTTCCTTGTGACAGTGTGTACTGGGCCATACTGGACTCTTCCCTATAGATATATATATATACTCTCTGGTATCATGGCCGCCCCACCATTCTCCGTGCACTTGCTTTGGGCAACCACCCACATAATAATATCTCACGTTTCAGATTCAGCTGTGACTAGAGGATTAGCTTGAGCTCCACAGATGGGCTCCAGATCTCTTTACACTCGGGGTTGGCGGTAATCGAGTTCATCTGATATCATATTCTGGGCACAGTAAGTTTCCAGGAACCTCAGATTTTCCCAGGCGTCTACTGTTTTCTTATTTTCATTCCTTACTGTATATCTAGCATTCATTTCATGAACCAGGAGGCGCAGGATGAACAGAGTCATCAATAGGTTCCAGCGTTCTGTCATGTATGGAGTGGATATTAAGATCTATAGCTATGTGTATACTCCTCTGCTCGGTTAGTGTCAGTTTTCACTGTAGTTCTGGTATTCTATTTGTGAAGCAGAAGGATCTGGCTGAACAAATCTCAGGTGCCCTGAGCTGATCCGGCCCGCCGTGTGTCCCCATTATCTGTTGGGTACTTGTATCCTTCTGGTCTGCCAGCCTTGCCCAGCTGTATACGGCAGGCGCAGCGGGCGGCGGCGCTGGCACAGATGATGCGTGAAGCAGATGTAATGAGATGTTGGGGGTAGTCATCCATGCCGGAGTCCTTACACATTTGCTGGTAGATTCCTCTACAGGGAGATAATGACTTCTGTCTATAAATCGTCTCCAGTCGGGGACAGGACCGGGGCAAGGGGTGCCCAGAACCCACCCCTGCTGGCATGTATACACATATGTATACAGGGGAGCGGGGTAATTAAAGGGGAACTCCACTCCCTCTTCCTATTACCAGCCCTGGATAGAGAATCATCCCAGAGTCACCGAATGACAAGTCTGTGTACAAAGTTCCCTTTAACCCCTTATATATGTTCCTCCCATCATGCCTCAGGATGGAGGCGGGGAAACAGATGGTGGTGGGTGGGGCTTTCCCCAGTGCTCACTGTTGCCCCCTGCTGGGTAATATTATGTATGAGCGACATGCGGCACAATGTATTCAGCACTATATGGCGCCATTTTTTATCCATAGGAGCAGTATTGTAGTAGTTGTATTCTGTCAGGAGGGTGCGGTATATATAAGCATAGGGTGGCAGTAATAGAAGAATCTGTCAGGTATCGCTCGGGGCGCGCAGGTGGAGTAGACCTTGTCTTACATAATTGCAGGTTATTGTAGACAGAAAGGTCAGTGATTCTACAAAGGCCGCTCCATCTGCACCGCCGCCGCCTCGGACGCACTTGACGTCGCTCTTTCCGTGTCACGGCGCCCCCTCACATGCTCATCAGAAATTAATTTGATGTTCTCTATCCAAATTCCTTCCGAGTCGCTGAACCCCGATTGCAAGATCTGCAGAATCCACCAGCAGCAAATGTGAAAGTGACCCAGATATCAGGAGGAGCAGGTAGAGGGGCGGGCGCAGATGTGAGACCCCGCAGCTAGGGGGCGCCGGCAGGGGATTCACCCCATAGGATTAGATACACAGCTCAGTATACAGTATCACACAGGATAGGATTAGATACACGGCTCAGTATACAGTATCATACAGGATAGGATTAGATACACAGCTCAGTATACAGTATCACACAGGATAGGATTAGATACACAGCTCCGTATACAGTATCACACAGGATAGGATTAAATACACAGCTCAGTATACAGTATCGCACAGGATAGGATTAGATACACAGCTCAGTATACAGTATCACACAGGAAGGGATTAGATACACAGCTCCGTATACAGTATCGCACAGGATAGGATTAGATACACAGCTCAGTATACAGTATCGCACAGGATAGGATTAGATACACAGCTCAGTATACAGTATCGCACAGGATAGGATTAGATACACAGCTCAGTATACAGTATCGCACAGGATAGGATTAGATACACAGCTCAGTATACAGTATCACACAGGATAGGATTAGATACACAGCTCAGTATACAGTATCACACAGGATAGGATTAGATACACAGCTCAGTATACAGTATCACACAGGATAGGATTAGATACACCGCTCAGTATACAGTATCACACAGGATAGGATTAGATACACAGCTCAGTATACAGTATCACACAGGATAGGATTAGATACAGCTCAGTATACAGTATCACACAGGGTAAGATTAGATACACAGTTCAGTATACAGTATCACACAGGATAGGATTAGATACACAGCTCAGTATACAGTATCACACAGGATAGGATTAGATACACAGCTCAGTATACAGTATCACACGGGATGGGATTAGATACACCGCTCAGTATACAGTATCACAAGGGATAGGATTAGATACACAGCTCAGTATACAGTATCACACAGGATAGGATTAGATACACAGCTCAGTATACAGTATCACACGGGATAGGATTAGATACAGCTCAGTATACAGTATCACACAGGATAGGATTAGATACACAGCTCAGTATACAGTATCACACGGGATAGGATTAGATACACAGCTCAGTATACAGTATCACACGGGATAGGATTAGATACAGCTCAGTATACAGTATCACACAGGATAGGATTAGATACACAGCTCAGTATACAGTATCACACGGGATAGGATTAGATACACAGCTCAGTATACAGTATCACACAGGATAGGATTAGATACACAGCTCAGTATACAGTATCACACAGGATAGGATTAGATACACGGCTCAGTATACAGTATCACACAGGATAGGATTAGATACAGCTCAGTATACAGTATCACACAGGATAGGATTAGATACACAGCTCAGTATACAGTATCACACAGGATAGGATTAGATACACAGCTCAGTATACAGTATCACACGGGATGGGATTAGATACACCGCTCAGTATACAGTATCACAAGAGATAGGATTAGATACACAGCTCAGTATACAGTATCACACAGGATAGGATTAGATACACAGCTCAGTATACAGTATCACATGGGATAGGATTAGATACAGCTCAGTATACAGTATCACACAGGATAGGATTAGATACACAGCTCAGTATACAGTATCACACGGGATGGGATTAGATACACCGCTCAGTATACAGTATCACACGGGATAGGATTAGATACACAGCTCAGTATACAGTATCACACAGGATAGGATTAGATACAGCTCAGTATACAGTATCACACAGGATAGGATTAGATACAGCTCAGTATACAGTATCACACAGGATAGGATTAGATACACAGCTCAGTATACAGTATCACACAGGAGAGGATTAGATACACAGCTCAGTATACAGTATCACACAGGATAGGATTAGATACACGGCTCAGTATACAGTATCACACAGGAGAGGATTAGATACACAGCTCAGTATACGGTATCACACGGGATAGGATTAGATACACAGCTCAGTATACTGTATCACACAGGATAGGATTAGATACACAGCTCAGTATACAGTATCACACAGGATAGGATTAGATACACAGCTCAGTATACAGTATCGCACATGATAGGATTAGATACACGGCTCAGTATACAGTAACACACAGGATAGGGTTAGATACAGCTCAGTATACAGTATCACACAGGATAGGATTAGATACACAGCTCAGTATACAGTATCGCACAGGATAGGATTAGATACACAGCTCAGTATACAGTATCGCACAGGATAGGATTAGATACACAGCTCAGTATACAGTATCGCACAGGATAGGATTAGATACACAGCTCAGTATACAGTATCACACAGGATAGGATTAGATACACAGCTCAGTATACAGTATCACACAGGATAGGATTAGATACACAGCTCAGTATACAGTATCACACAGGATAGGATTAGATACACCGCTCAGTATACAGTATCACACAGGATAGGATTAGATACACAGCTCAGTATACAGTATCACACAGGATAGGATTAGATACACAGCTCAGTATACAGTATCACACAGGATAGGATTAGATACACAGCTCAGTATACAGTATCACACAGGATAGGATTAGATACACAGCTCAGTATACAGTATCACACAGGATAGGATTAGATACACAGCTCAGTATACAGTATCACACAGGATAGGATTAGATACACAGCTCAGTATACAGTATCACACAGGATAGGATTAGATACACAGCTCAGTATACAGTATCACACGGGATGGGATTAGATACACCGCTCAGTATACAGTATCACAAGAGATAGGATTAGATACACAGCTCAGTATACAGTATCACACAGGATAGGATTAGATACACAGCTCAGTATACAGTATCACATGGGATAGGATTAGATACAGCTCAGTATACAGTATCACACAGGATAGGATTAGATACACAGCTCAGTATACAGTATCACACGGGATGGGATTAGATACACCGCTCAGTATACAGTATCACACGGGATAGGATTAGATACACAGCTCAGTATACAGTATCACACAGGATAGGATTAGATACAGCTCAGTATACAGTATCACACAGGATAGGATTAGATACAGCTCAGTATACAGTATCACACAGGATAGGATTAGATACACAGCTCAGTATACAGTATCACACAGGAGAGGATTAGATACACAGCTCAGTATACAGTATCACACAGGATAGGATTAGATACACGGCTCAGTATACAGTATCACACAGGAGAGGATTAGATACACAGCTCAGTATACGGTATCACACGGGATAGGATTAGATACACAGCTCAGTATACTGTATCACACAGGATAGGATTAGATACACAGCTCAGTATACAGTATCACACAGGATAGGATTAGATACACAGCTCAGTATACAGTATCGCACATGATAGGATTAGATACACGGCTCAGTATACAGTAACACACAGGATAGGATTAGATACACAGCTCAGTATACAGTATCACACAGGATAGGATTAGATACACGGCTCAGTATACAGTATCACACAGGATAGGATTAGATACACAGCTCAGTATACGGTATCACACGGGATAGGATTAGATACACAGCTCAGTATACTGTATCACACAGGATAGGATTAGATACACAGCTCAGTATACAGTAGCACACAGGAGAGGATTAGATACACAGCTCAGTATACGGTATCACACGGGATAGGATTAGATACACAGCTCAGTATACAGTATCACACAGGATAGGATTAGATACACAGCTCAGTATACAGTATCACACAGGATAGGATTAGATACACAGCTCAGTATACAGTATCACACAGGATAGAATTAGATACACAGCTCAGTATACAGTATGACACAGGATAGGATTAGATACACGGCTCAGTATACAGTATCACACAGGAGAGGATTAGATACACGGCTCAGTATACAGTATCACACAGGATAGGATTAGATACACAGCTCAGTATACAGTATCACACAGGATAGGATTAGATACACAGCTCAGTATACGGTATCACAAGGGATAGGATTAGATACACAGCTCAGTATACAGTATCACACAGGATAGGATTAGATACACAGCTCAGTATACAGTATCACACAGGATAGGATTAGATACACAGCTCAGTATACGGTATCACACGGGATAGGATTAGATACACAGCTCAGTATACAGTATCACACAGGATAGGATTAGATACACAGCTCAGTATACAGTATCACACAGGATAGGATTAGATACACAGCTCAGTATACAGTATCACACGGGATAGGATTAGATACACGGCTCAGTATACAGTATCACACAGGAGAGGATTAGATACACGGCTCAGTATACAGTATCACACGGGATAGGATTAGATACAGCTCAGTATACAGTATCACACAGGATAGGATTAGATACACAGCTCAGTATACAGTATCACACAGGATAGGATTAGATACACAGCTCAGTATACGGTATCACACGGGATAGGATTAGATATACAGCTCAGTATACAGTAGCACACAGGAGAGGATTAGATACACAGCTCAGTATACGGTATCACACGGGATAGGATTAGATACACAGCTCAGTATACAGTATCACACAGGATAGGATTAGATACACAGCTCAGTATACAGTATCACACAGGATAGGATTAGATACACAGCTCAGTATACAGTATCACACAGGATAGGATTAGATACACAGCTCAGTATACAGTATCACACAGGATAGGATTAGATACACAGCTCAGTATACAGTATCACACAGGATAGGATTAGATACACAGCTCAGTATACAGTATCACACGGGATGGGATTAGATACACCGCTCAGTATACAGTATCACAAGGGATAGGATTAGATACACAGCTCAGTATACAGTATCACACAGGATAGGATTAGATACACAGCTCAGTATACAGTATCACACGGGATAGGATTAGATACAGCTCAGTATACAGTATCACACAGGATAGGATTAGATACAGCTCAGTATACAGTATCACACAGGATAGGATTAGATACACAGCTCAGTATACAGTATCACACGGGATAGGATTAGATACACAGCTCAGTATACAGTATCACACGGGATAGGATTAGATACACAGCTCAGTATACAGTATCACACGGGATAGGATTAGATACAGCTCAGTATACAGTATCACACAGGATAGGATTAGATACAGCTCAGTATACAGTATCACACAGGATAGGATTAGATACACAGCTCAGTATACAGTATCACACAGGGTAGGATTAGATACAAAGCTCAGTATACAGTATCACACAGGGTAGGATTAGATACACAGCTCCGTATACAGTATCACACAGGATAGGATTAGATACAAAGCTCAGTATACAGTATCACACAGGATAGGATTAGATACACAGCTCAGTATACAGTATCACACAGGATAGGATTAGATACACAGCTCAGTATACAGTATCACACAGGATAGGATTAGATACACAGCTCAGTATACAGTATCACACAGGATAGGATTAGATACACAGCTCAGTATACAGTATCACACAGGATAGGATTAGATACAGCTCAGTATACAGTATCACAAGGATAGGATTAGATACACAGCTCAGTATACAGTATCACACAGGATAGGATTAGATACACAGCTCAGTATCACATGGGATAGGATTAGATACACAGCTCAGTATACAGTATCACACGGGATAGGATTAGATACACCGCTCAGTATACAGTATCACACGGGATAGGATTAGATACAGCTCAGTATACAGTATCACACAGGATAGGATTAGATACACGGCTCAGTATACAGTATCACACAGGAGAGGATTAGATACACAGCTCAGTATCACACGGGATAGGATTAGATACAACGCTCAGTATACAGTATCACACGGGATAGGATTAAATACACCGCTCAGTATACAGTATCACACAGGATAGGATTAGATACACAGCTCAGTATACAGTATCACACAGGACAGGATTAGATACACAGCTCAGTATACTGTATCACACAGGATAGGATTAGATACACAGCTCAGTATACAGTATCACACAGGATAGGATTAGATACACGGCTCAGTATACAGTATCACACAGGATAGGATTAGATACAGCTCAGTATACAGTATCACACAGGATAGGATTAGATACACGGCTCAGTATACAGTATCACACAGGATAGGATTAGATACACAGCTCAGTATACAGTATCACACGGGATAGGATTAGATACACAGCTCAGTATACAGTATCACACAGGATAGGATTAGATACACGGCTCAGTATACAGTATCACACAGGATAGGATTAGATACACAGCTCCGTATACAGTATCACACAGGATAGGATTAGATACACAGCTCAGTATACAGTATCACACAGGATAGGATTAGATACAGCTCAGTATACAGTATCACACAGGATAGGATTAGATACACAGCTCAGTATACAGTATCACACAGGATAGGATTAGATACACGGCTCAGTATACAGTATCACACAGGATAGGATTAGATACACAGCTCAGTATCACATGGGATAGGATTAGATACACAGCTCAGTATACAGTATCACACAGGATAGGATTAGATACACAGCTCAGTATCACATGGGATAGGATTAGATACACAGCTCAGTATACAGTATCACACGGGATAGGATTAGATACACCGCTCAGTATACAGTATCACACGGGATAGGATTAGATACAGCTCAGTATACAGTATCACACAGGATAGGATTAGATACACAGCTCAGTATACAGTATCACACAGGATAGGATTAGATACACAGCTCAGTATACAGTATCACACGGGATAGGATTAGATACACAGCTCAGTATACAGTATCACACAGGAGAGGATTAGATACACAGCTCAGTATACAGTATCACACAGGATAGGATTAGATACAACTCAGTATACAGTATCACACAGCATAGGATTAGATACACAGCTCAGTATACAGTATCACACAGGATAGAATTAGATACACAGCTCAGTATACGGTATCACACAGGATAGGATTAGATACACGGCTCAGTATACAGTATCACAAAGGATAGGATTAGATACAGCTCAGTATACAGTATCACACAGGATAGGATTAGATACACAGCTCAGTATACAGTATCACACAGGATAGGATTAGATACACAGCTCAGTATACAGTATCACACGGGATAGGATTAGATACACAGCTCAGTATACAGTATCACACAGGAGAGGATTAGATACACAGCTCAGTATACAGTATCACACAAGATAGGATTAGATACACAGCTCAGTATACAGTATCACACAGGATAGGATTAGATACAACTCAGTATACAGTATCACACAGCATAGGATTAGATACACAGCTCAGTATACAGTATCACACAGGATAGAATTAGATACACAGCTCAGTATACGGTATCACACAGGATAGGATTAGATACACGGCTCAGTATACAGTATCACACAGGATAGGATTAGATACAGCTCAGTATACAGTATCACACAGGATAGGATTAGATACAGCTCAGTGTACAGTATCACACAGGATAGGATTAGATACACAGCTCAGTATACAGTATCACACAGGATAGGATTAGATACACGGCTCAGTATACAGTATCACACAGGATAGGATTAGATACATGGCTCAGTATACAGTATCACACAGGATAGGATTAGATACAGCTCAGTATACAGTATCACACAGGATAGGATTAGATACACAGCTTAGTATACAGTATCACACAGGATAGGATTAGATACACGGCTCAGTATACAGTATCACACAGGATAGGATTAGATACAGCTCGGTATACAGTATCACACAGGATAGGATTAGATACACAGCTCAGTATACAGTATCACACAGGATAGGATTAGATACAGCTCAGTGTACAGTATCACACAGGATAGGATTAGATACACAGCTCAGTATACAGTATCACACAGGATAGGATTAGATACACGGCTCAGTATACAGTATCACACAGGATAGGATTAGATACACGGCTCAGTATACAGTATCACACAGGATAGGATTAGATACACGGCTCAGTATACAGTATCACACAGGATAGGATTAGATACACAGCTCAGTATACAGTATCACACAGGATAGGATTAGATACACAGCTCAGTATACAGTATCACACAGGATAGGATTAGATACACAGCTCAGTATACAGTATCACACAGGATAGGATTAGATACACGGCTCAGTAGACAGTATCATACAGGATATGATTAGATACACAGCTCAGTATACAGTATCACACAGGATAGGATTAGATACACAGCTCAGTATACAGTATCACACAGGATAGGATTAGATACACAGCTCAGTATACAGTATCACACAGGATAGGATTAGATACACAGCTCAGTATACAGTATCACACAGGATAGGATTAGATACACGGCTCAGTATACAGTATCACACAGGATAGGATTAGATACACAGCTCAGTATACTGTATCACACAGGATAGGATTAGATACAGCTCAGTATACAGTATCACACAGGATAGGATTAGATACACAGCTCAGTATACTGTATCACACAGGATAGGATTAGATACCGCTGTCGGTGACATTACATGTAGCAGTGCTGTATGGTTACAGGTGATATATATTTGCCATATGGGGGGCGGTCAGTAGGGGGCAGTCTTCCCTCTCATGCTCAGGGTTAGTGGTTGCTGCAGTTTGGGGCCTCTGTTCCTCCTCCTGTCACCTCCTATTAACACTTCTGGACACAGTGGTTGGTTTTAGTATGTTATGGAGCTGACAGTAACCCGGGGCCCCTGGAGCCGCACAAGGAGAGGCCCCAAACTGGGTCAAGGACGATTAAACCCAAGAGACATGATCTCAGATAACAACACAGCTTTCCTCGGCTCCTGAAAGGAAGGTCTGCCATGTTATATAGAGATACAAAAAGAAAACATATTGCTTTTTGGAAAGCCGGACATGTCAGGAGCCTGGAAAAGCTGGGTGTCTATGATGCCATGTCCAGAATGGTGGTGGATTATGGCAGTACACTATATTGTATCCTGAGCAGCTCCGGCCTTATATTCCAGGCCACTGTTCACATCTGGAGCAGATTCCAGGACGGAACATTTACAGCAGCCGGAAAGAAATCTGCGGCAGGTCCGCACCGTGCGGGTCTACAGCTGGAGCAGCATTTAGTGTAGCCCTGGCTATTGTAGCCCACTTTGTAATGATGTTTGGTGACTGTGCCGCCTCCATTGCCAAGGATGTAATAAGAGATGATGTCATGTGTTTGGAGGTATCAGTGATGATGTCATAATCCACTGAATATGACATAAATGTGTGTATACAGGTGCCAGTCTCTGGATCCGGGAATATTCACTAACCCCTCACATGCTGGGAGACTGGGAGTACTGAGACCGACGGGTGCTGATTCTTTGTGTGATGGAACCCAATGATCCAGAATGTTTGTGTGTCTATGATGTCATCAGTGATGTAGCCCAATGGTCCAGAATGTTTGTGTGTCTATGATGTCATCAGTGATGTAACCCAATGGTCCAGAATGTTTGTGTCTATGATGTCATCAGTGATGTAACCCAATGATCCAGAATGTTTGTGTCTATGATGTCATCAGTGATGTAACCCAATGGTCCAGAATGTTTATGTGTCTATGATGTCATCAGTGATGTAACCAATGGTCCAGAATGTTTATGTGTCTATGATGTCATCAGTGATGTAACCAATGGTCCAGAATGTTTATGTGTCTATGATGTCATCAGTGATGTAACCAATGGTCCAGAATGTTTGTGTCTATGATGTCATCAGTGATTCTATCAAGAGATCCAGAATATTTATAGCTATGACGTCATCACACAGTCTAGTATCTTTATGTCTTGTCTATAGGGGCCATTCTAGCCAATGTAATCATACAGAATGTATTACCTTTGTAAACCTTTGGCCATCTATCCTCATGCCTACCGCTTATCATGACATCATCACTTATCACGCATATGACATCATACTCTATAATATCATCAGGATCGCAACTGAATGTTCTGTGACCCTACAGGAGCTCTCCAGAGGTCTGTGCTCATATTGACTATCCATCTTGTGTCCCTGCTGCTGCAAGTCTCTTGTTCTCCATCCCCTATATACTTTAGACCTAATGTGATGTCATCATGACATTACATGTGATATATGACCCTCTGATGTCATCAGTGTCTCCACTGAAACCTCTAGACCCTTTGTGATGTCATACATATGACCTCATCGCCTATCTTCATTGGTTACACTGTATCGATCCCTGTAATATTACCAGATTGTAATAATCACAGCGCCCTCTAGCGCCGCAGAAAGTTCTGGAATATTCTCCAGTCCACCATTACGTGGTTTGTGGCAGCAAAGGATTCTGGGAGGAATCAGAAGTTTCTGCTGAATGGGAAAGTTTTCCTTTGTGACTTCTCAGGGTAAAACGATCTTCTGCTCCATAAAGTGTCGGCAGCCGTTCCTCGGTTCTGCGCCATTACCTCTGATAGATAAATAGGTTTGGTATAGAAAGTCTCTATTAGAACAGCGTGCGACGGATTGCGGCGTTCACTTCACTAATACGCTATTGTCCCAGCGCCGCACCCCATCGCCTCAATTATACACACTCCATTATCTCGGATCTCGTACCAACCCCTTCCTCCATGACCCTTTCCATGCCAGGAGATCCTACACAAGATGCCCTATAGTCATGTATGGCAGCCGTGTACGCCGACGTAAGGAGTCAGAGCCCTCGGAAAGATGGGTCCTATATGACGTTGGTCTTATCCACATCTAAGAACCTTCATGTTGCAAATAAGAGAATTGAAGATAAACCGGGGTCTCATCTCCTCCATGAATTGTCTTCATTCTCCAGACTGACAAGTGCCCTGACACTATTTCTTCCAGCCACTGACAAGTTGTGAAGTCTGAAGATATCGCTGAAGACATTTGATAATAAGTTGTCATAGGATGAGGTCAAGGGTTACATGTGTGGCATCGCATGTGAGTGAAGACGTCTCATCTGTGTAAAGTCCAGACATGGATAGATGTCTCCTGATGAACCCCAGACGTCTGTCAGGAAGAATCTGCCCAATAGAGTTCTATAGGGTCATGTGTGGTGTCTGAGGTCCAACATAAATATCTATGGATGAGAGGACATGGAAAGAGGACATAGTCTGTAACGTCTGGTCTAACCGCTGAAAACCGACCTGAAAGAGTTAAATGACCCGAAATAACAAATCAGATTGTCAGCATCAACATCAAAGCCAAAGATCAGCAGATCGAGATTGATGGCGGCCTCATTACCACAAGTAGGACAGCGAGGAAGCGAAATCCTGAATATGGCAGCAAGACAAGACATGAATCCTAAGCAGATCAATGCAACCGTCATAGGGGGGACTTACAGTCTAACAAACTATAATACTGCCCCCTATGTACAAGAATATAACTACTATAATACTACCTCCTATGTACAAGAATATAACTACTATAATACTACTCCTATGTACAAGAATATAACTACTATAATACTACTCCTATGTACAAGAATATAACTACTATACTACTACTCCTATGTACAAGAATATAACTACTATAATACTGCTCCTATGTACAAGAATATAACTACTATACTACTACTCCTATGTACAAGAATATAACTACTATAATACTGCTCCTATGTACAAGAATATAACTACTATAATACTACCTCCTATGTACAAGAATATAACTACTATACTACTACTCCTATGTACAAGAATATAACTACTATAATACTACTCCTATGTACAAGAATATAACTACTATAATACTACTCCTATGTACAAGAATATAACCACTATAATACTGCTCCTATGTACAAGAATATAACTACTATAATACTACTCCTATGTACAAGAATATAACTACTATAATACTACTCCTATCTACAAGAATATAACTACTATAATACTACTCCTATGTACAAGAATATAACTACTATAATACTACACCTATGTACAAGAATATAACCACTATAATACTACTCCTATGTACAAGAATATAACTACTATAATACTACTCCTATCTACAAGAATATAACTACTATAATACTGCTCCTATGTACAAGAATATAACTACTATAATACTACACCTATGTACAAGAATATAACCACTATAATACTACTCCTATGTACAAGAATATAACTACTATAATACTACTCCTATGTACAAGAATATAACTACTATAATACTGCCTCCTATGTACAAGAATATAACTACTATAATACTACCTCCTATGTACAAGAATATAACTACTATAATACTACTCCTATGTACAAGAATATAACTACTATAATACTGCTCCTATGTACAAGAATATAACTACTATAATACTACTCCTATGTACAAGAATATAACTACTATACTACCTCCTATGTACAAGAATATAACTACTATAATACTACCTCCTATGTACAAGAATATAACTACTATAATACTACCTCCTATGTACAAGAATATAACTACTATAATACTACTCCTATGTACAAGAATATAACTACTATAATACTACTCCTATGTACAAGAATATAACTACTATAATACTACTCCTATGTACAAGAATATAACTACTATAATACTACTCCTATGTACAAGAATATAACTACTATAATACTGCTCCTATGTACAAGAATATAACTACTATAATACTGCTCCTATGTACAAGTATATAACTACTATAATACTACCTCCTATATACAAGACTATAACTACTATAATACTACTCCTATGTACAAGAATATAACTACTATAATACTACTCCTATGTACAAGAATATAACTACTATAATACTACTCCTATGTACAAGAATATAACTACTATAATACTGCTCCTATGTACAAGAATATACTACTATAATACTACTCCTATGTACAAGAATATAACTACTATAATACTACCTCCTATGTACAAGAATATAACTACTATAATACTGCTCCTATGTACAAGAATATAACTACTATAATACTGCTCCTATGTACAAGTATATAACTACTATAATACTACCTCCTATATACAAGACTATAACTACTATAATACTACCTCCTATGTACAAGAATATAACTACTATAATACTACTCCTATGTACAAGAATATAACTACTATAATACTACTCCTATGTACAAGAATATAACTACTATAATACTGCTCCTATGTACAAGTATATAACTACTATAATACTACCTCCTATATACAAGACTATAACTACTATAATACTACTCCTATGTACAAGAATATAACTACTATAATACTACTCCTATGTACAAGAATATAACTACTATAATACTGCTCCTATGTACAAGAATATAACTACTATAATACTGCTCCTATGTACAAGAATATAACTACTATAATACTGCTCCTATGTACAAGAATATAACTACTATAATACTGCCCCCTATGTACAAGAATATAACTACTATAATACTGCCCCCTATGTACAAGAATATAACTACTATAATACTGCCCCTATGTACAAGAATATAACTACTATAATACTGCTCCTATGTACAAGAATATAACTACTATAATACTGCTCCTATGTACAAGAATATAACTACTATAATACTGCTCCTATGTACAAGAATATAACTACTATAATACTACCTCCTATGTACAAGAATATAACTACTATAATACTACCTCCTATGTACAAGAATATAACTACTATAATACTACTCCTATGTACAAGAATATAACTACTATAATACTACTCCTATGTACAAGAGTATAACTACTATAATACTACCTCCTATGTACAAGAATATAACTACTATAATACTGCTCCTATGTACAAGAATATAACTACTATAATACTACTCCTATGTACAAGAATATAACTACTATAATACTGCTCCTATGTACAAGTACATAACTACTATAATACTACCTCCTATATACAAGACTATAACTACTATAATACTACTCCTATGTACAAGAATATAACTACTATAATACTACTCCTATGTACAAGAATATAACTACTATAATACTACTCCTATGTACAAGAATATAACTACTATAATACTGCTCCTATGTACAAGAATATAACTACTATAATACTGCTCCTATGTACAAGTATATAACTACTATAATACTACCTCCTATATACAAGACTATAACTACTATAATACTACTCCTATGTACAAGAATATAACTACTATAATACTACTCCTATGTACAAGAATATAACTACTATAATACTACTCCTATGTACAAGAATATAACTACTATAATACTGCTCCTATGTACAAGAATATACTACTATAATACTACTCCTATGTACAAGAATATAACTACTATAATACTACCTCCTATGTACAAGAATATAACTACTATAATACTGCTCCTATGTACAAGAATATAACTACTATAATACTGCTCCTATGTACAAGTATATAACTACTATAATACTACCTCCTATATACAAGACTATAACTACTATAATACTACCTCCTATGTACAAGAATATAACTACTATAATACTACTCCTATGTACAAGAATATAACTACTATAATACTACTCCTATGTACAAGAATATAACTACTATAATACTGCTCCTATGTACAAGTATATAACTACTATAATACTACCTCCTATATACAAGACTATAACTACTATAATACTACTCCTATGTACAAGAATATAACTACTATAATACTACTCCTATGTACAAGAATATAACTACTATAATACTGCTCCTATGTACAAGAATATAACTACTATAATACTGCTCCTATGTACAAGAATATAACTACTATAATACTGCTCCTATGTACAAGAATATAACTACTATAATACTGCCCCCTATGTACAAGAATATAACTACTATAATACTGCCCCCTATGTACAAGAATATAACTACTATAATACTGCCCCTATGTACAAGAATATAACTACTATAATACTGCTCCTATGTACAAGAATATAACTACTATAATACTACTCCTATGTACAAGAATATAACTACTATAATACTGCTCCTATGTACAAGAATATAACTACTATAATACTACCTCCTATGTACAAGAATATAACTACTATAATACTACCTCCTATGTACAAGAATATAACTACTATAATACTACTCCTATGTACAAGAATATAACTACTATAATACTACTCCTATGTACAAGAGTATAACTACTATAATACTACCTCCTATGTACAAGAATATAACTACTATAATACTGCTCCTATGTACAAGAATATAACTACTATAATACTACTCCTATGTACAAGAATATAACTACTATAATACTGCTCCTATGTACAAGAATATAACTACTATAATACTACTCCTATGTACAAGAATATAACTACTATAATACTGCTCCTATGTACAAGAATATAACTACTATAATACTGCTCCTATGTACAAGAATATAACTACTATAATACTACTCCTATGTACAAGAATATAACTACTATAATACTACCTCCTATGTACAAGAATATAACTACTATAATACTACCTCCTATGTACAAGAATATAACTACTATAATACTACTCCTATGTACAAGAATATAACTACTATAATACTGCTCCTATGTACAAGAATATAACTACTATAATACTACTCCTATGTACAAGAATATAACTACTATAATACTACCTCCTATGTACAAGAATATAACTACTATAATACTACCTCCTATGTACAAGAATATAACTACTATAATACTACTCCTATGTACAAGAATATAACTACTATAATACTACCTCCTATGTACAAGAATATAACTACTATAATACTACCTCCTATGTACAAGAATATAACTACTATAATACTACTCCTATGTACAAGAATATAACTACTATAATACTGCTCCTATGTACAAGAATATAACTACTATAATACTACTCCTATGTACAAGAATATAACTACTATAATACTGCTCCTATGTACAAGAATATAACTACTATAATACTACTCCTATGTACAAGAATATAACTACTATAATACTACCTCCTATGTACAAGAATATAACTACTATAATACTACCTCCTATGTACAAGAATATAACTACTATAATACTGCTCCTATGTACAAGAATATAACTACTATAATACTACTCCTATGTACAAGAATATAACTACTATAATACTACCTCCTATGTACAAGAATATAACTGCTATAAGGGCGTGTGAGAGTTTGCGCGCAGTAAAAGCTCCCATTGATTTCATGGGAGTTCGGATCATATACGCCGCATTATTTTGAGCCCGTGATGTAACTACTATAATACTGCCCCCTGTTGTAGATCGTCACACCCTGCAGGCAGTTTTTTGAGGTCAGGGATTGGCGCTTTCGGGATGACTCTGCTGTATATACTGAGTTTGCGCTTTTGCTCGCAGTTATCGGCCGCGTCGCTCTCGCCCCCGCTCCGGGACACTTTCCAGCTTGTGTTGTGCGGTTTGATCTCGCAGTGTAACAGGTTATAACATCCTGAGCAGCGGCCGGAGAGATAAGGAGCGCGGCCGCTCACCGCTAAACGCATTCTTATCGTATGAAATCCGCCTCTCTGGTGTCTTTATTCCTGGACAGATTAGTCTCAGAACACGAACAGCTCGACAGGATTTCCTCAATTTGTTTGTAGGCAAAGTCTCTGACAATGAGGGGGAGGGGAGGGGGACTGGGGCGCCCCCTGGGGATCCTTTGTGTAGAACGTTCTGTGATATGATGGAAATCTACGACTCTCGCTCTCTTGTGTGTAGTCTTGTAAATATTCAGACATGTCTTGATCTTTTGTGTAAGTAGCAGATGGCAGGTGACAAGTAATGGCCGCCATGATGGTGCCCGCTGGGGTTATTGACCGGCCTGGCACATGTTCTACATCACTTCTGCTATTGTTTCAGTCTTCACTGTCATTCTGGCATTACATTCTTTATATACAGGGGTTTCTGGACTGTCAGACTCTGGATTATCGGAAGCTGTGGTCCTGCGGTGGCGTTTCTTGGCAGGCGGCACCGCTGACATCTGCATCACTAATGGCGCCATCTCTCTGATGACTGACAGATTGCGCCGCCTTCGTCTTGTGTGAATTCTTAATCATCTATAAATGTAACTTATTTCCTTCTAACGTCTGGAAAATGTGCGCGGTTCGCTCCCAGAATAGCGGGATGACGCCACGGTAATTATAATCCTCAGGTCGGGTGTTTTCTGACTCATGAGATTATTGCTCTTGGTATTACTAGAGCGTTGTGGGGGTTACGGAGATGCTTAAAAATGGCGCAAAGACGTCGCTAATTATAGCACCGAAATGATTTACATAAATATATTGTGCAGTATCAGACTCCACCTGATTAATAAGAGGAGGCGGAGCCAGAATACAACAATACCGCAACATTGTACACATATTACTATAATACCGCAACATTGTATCCAGATTATTATAATATCACAGTGCTGTACATACAGTATTGCAACATTGTATCCAGATTACTACAACACTGCAATATTGTGTCCAAATTATTATAATACTGCAACATTGTATCCAGTACTTTTATGTTGTATCCAGATTATTGAAATATTGAATTGTTGTATCTGGATTATTATAATACTGCAACATTGTATCCAGTACTTTTATGTTGTATCCAGATTATTGAAATATTGTTGTATCTGGATTACTATAATACCGCAATTTTGTATCCTAATTATTATAATTCCCCAGTGCTGTATGAACGTTATTATAATAACGCAACATTGTATCCAGATTACTATAACACTGCCACATTGTATCCAGATTATAACACCACACCATTGTATCCAGATTACTATAACACTGCCACATTGTATCCAGATTATAACACCACACCATTGTATCCAGATTACTATAACACTGCCACATTGTATCCAGATTATAACACCACACCATTGTATCCACATTACTATAACACTGCAACATTGTATCCAGATTATAACACCACACCATTGTATCCAGATTACTATAACACTGCAACATTGTATCCAGATTATAACACCACACCATTGTATTCAGATTACTAAAACACTGCAACATTGTATCCAGATTATAACACCACACCATTGTATCCAGATTACTATAACACTGCAACATTGTATCCAGATTATAACACCACAACATTGTATCCAGATTACTATAATACTGTTATATTGTATCCCGATTATTGAAATACTGAATTGTTGTATCCAGATTACTATAATACTGTTATATTGTTATTGTTACATTGTATCCTTATTACTACAATACTGCAATGTTGTATCCAGATTATTACAATACTGCAATGTTGTATCCAGATTATTACAATACCAGAACATTGTATGGTTTTGCTGGTTATTCTGGTTATGTAACTCTGCCTGTGACTTCCCCTATAAGACCTGCACATTCCTCTCCTGAAATACTCTGTGCTGTAATGTGTCAGGCCTGAGCATATTGGACACAAAACCCACCAGGCCTTACAGCTCAGTCAGAGGAGTAATGAAGCTCCTGGTCCTCAGTATACGGGGCCCCCCTTACTGAGTGCTACCTGTATCTATATCCCGGTTTCTTCACATGTTCTAGAGACACCTTTGGCCCCCCCCCCCCGAGGCCCCGGGGCCCAGTAGTGATTTCGGTGCACAGAACGCCATGTTGTATCCAGGGCTGTGTAGTCGCAGTCGGGGGTCAGTTTTCCGTGGAGATAGATGTATGGGCGCACTAATTTATTGACTTGTGGGTTCCTGTTTGCATTAGTCCTCACACCCCTGAGTGGATACATAACTGGTGCAGACAGGATTTCCTTCCCCTTGGACATGTGATGGGGTTCCTGGGGGTCAGCGAGGTGTTGATTCGGTGGGGTGAGGGTGGCGCCTCCTGCCCGCCCCAGCTATGGCGTCTCCGCTCACTAATAACTGATAAACAGCTTGCAGATTAGTAAACAGAATTCCAGCGCTCACACGTTGCCCGGATACAGCACGCCAACCGTACGGAAAATGCTGCCATCTGTCGCGCCACCCATGCCAGGAGCCGGTGCTGTTAACCTATTAATGGCCGGATACAGAATGTCACATTGTAGCAGGATTCTTGTCACATGAATGACCCCGCTACAGATCAGCGTCACCCAGCTTTACCAGGCTCCTGGGGGGCAAACCAGACAAGCTATGCAGAAACACATCCACAGGGGGGAGAACACATTATAAGTAGGCTCTGCAGTCAGCCAGGTTACTTTCACCCAACTTTCCTAGACTCCTGAATGTCAGATTTTCCTTATTATTTGTAACTAGCTGGTACCCGCGACTTCGTCTGCGGTGATTGTAGCAGTGGGTATATACAGGCGCGGGTAAGGTTTTCGTACTGTGTATAAGGGATGGGATATGACATGTAACTGTGTATCTTGTTGTTGCTGTAATTCTGAGAATACGGGAGACTTTTGTGTTGAATGTAATTTGTATTTCAGCCGCTATACGGTGTTGGTATAAACTGTACATAGTGACTTTGGGACAGAGGGATTTCAGGTGAATATACTTGGATATACGACATTGTATGATTTGTTATTTTCCGCCAGTACATGTAAGTTTTGGGCACAGGATACTCTTGAGTAAGCAACATAAAGTCTGGCCCTGTGCATGACAGTTTAGTAACTCCATGCGCCTCTTATTAATAGCAATTAACCCCATCATGTCCCTCACATTAACCCCAGTGTAAGAGTTACTGATAGAGATGAGCGAGTACTGTTGGGATCAGCCGATCCGAACAGCACGCTCGCATAGAAATGAATGGACGTAGCCGGCACGCGGGGGGTTAAGCGCGCCGGCTACGTCCAAGCGGAAGTACCAGGTGCATCCATTCATTTCTATGGAGCGTGCTGTTCAGATCGGCTGATCCCAACAGTACTCGCTCATCTCTAGTTACTGATATGTGAGAGACTTGGAGGTAATAATTAAGTATCTTCATTACTGAGGTCTGTTATTAGTACCTCCATATGTCTCACATATTAGTAACCTTTATATGGGGCACACAGGGGTTAATATGAGGGACATGATGGGGTTTATTCCTATTAATGTGAGGTACATGGAGTTACTAACACTAAACTAATAACCCCAAATGCCTGACATTAATGAGAATAGGAAGTAAAGGAAGGGAGCTGTGTGTTTCTTACTTTCAGTTTGCTAGCAGCTTCGGCAGGAGCCATCACTATAGCAGGCAGAGACCTGAGCGATTAAGCTCCACCCCCTGGGTTCCCTGCACATCTCGCAAAGGGGAGTGTCCTTATGCCTCAGCTCTAGCAGAGACGTCATTTAACTCTTGCAGGTCCTGTGCTGCTGGCGTGCCAGTGAAATATGGCAGGAGTGCCACTCTTGGCACGTGTGCCAGGGGTTGCTGACCTCTGCTGTAGGGGGTAATATGAATTTTGTGGCTTGCTATGGTCCAAAATGTGTGAGATTGCAGAGATAGTGATGTGAGTTTGGGTTTTGTGGGGGTCCTGGGAAAAACGTATGTGCGCTATTGTGACGAAAAGTAGCCTATTGCGCAATCGAGTGTAGGGACTATGTTTGTGGAAAATTTCAGCCAAATCGGTGGAGCGGTTTTTGCGTGATTGACTGCCAAAGATCCGAACATCCAAAGGGTCCTGGGAAAAACGTATGTGCGCTATTGTGACGAAAAGTAACCTATTGCGCAATCGAGTGTAGGGACTATGTTTGTGGAAAATTTCCACCAAATCGGTGGAGCGGTTTTTGCGTGATTGACCACCAAACATCCGAACATTGAAAGGGTCCTGGGAAAAACGTATGTGCGCTATTGTGACGAAAAGTAGCCTATTGCGCAATCGAGTGTAGGGACTATGTTTGTGGAAAATTTCAGCCAAATCGGGGTCCAAAGTGTGTGAGATTGCAGAGATAGTGATGTGAGTTTGGGGTTTGTGGGGGTCCTGGGAAAAACGTATGTGTGCTATTGTGACGAAAAGTAGCCTATTGCGCAATGCAGTGTAGTGACTGTTTGTGGAAACTTTCAGCCAAATCGGTCGAGCAGGTTTTGCGTGATTGACTAACAAACATCCGAAAAGTCAAAGACACAAACATCCAAACTCACAAACTTTCACATTTATAATATTAATAGGATATTACAGATCTTGGACGATTTGGATAACAAATCGACAGTGGATCTCACTGAAAGCTGCATTGGCTGCCATATTGGTTATTACCCAGCTTTCCTAGACTTCTGAATGGTTGACGTACTTGTTATTAGTATCCAACTTTCCTAGACTTCTGGATATCTGCGATATTCGTTATTATTAACCTGAGTGACTGCCATATTGGTTATAATACCCAACTTTTCTAGACTTCGGAAAGTCTGCCCCACTGATTATTATTACCCAGCTTTCCTAGACATGTGTGTCGGAATGTCTTCCATATTGGTTATTATTACTAGTTACATAGAAGAACATCAGCGGGGAAGGGAACACTGTCTATTTAGGGATGTTCTTTGGGCAGGAGCATGGAAAAGCTGGGTGATAGTGCTTGTGCAATGCTGTAAAGGCATCCATGTTTATGATCACTCAGCTTTTCCAAGCTGCTGAATGTCAAATCTGTCTCGCTATGTGGAAATACTGTAGTACAGGGTGGACCATTGCGTATTGAATATTGGTCATGGCTCTGGGAAAGCTGGATGTCAACCCCTGTTGAGCCGTATTGGTTGTCACCCAGCTTTCCGTTCAGGAGCATGGGTAAGTTGAGTGTTGACGCTTGTGGAGACTGTAGTGGTAGCCATATTTGTTATCACCCATCTTTCCTGGAGTCCTGAATGTCACATGTGCAATGTTGGGTTGTCACCCAGCTTTCTTAGACTCCTATCGTATTCTGTTGGTTATGGGGAATGTGGCGCCAACCAGTCTGAGAGCTGTAATGGCGGCCATATTGGTTGTCACCCAGCTTTCTCAGACTCCTAACGTGATCTGTTTGGTTATGGAGAATATGGTGCCAAACTCTCTGAGAATGGCGGCCATATTGGTTGTCACCCAGCTTTCCTTGGAGCAGATGAGCAGGCCTGGCGCTGACATTCCAGCAGCCCTGGGAGATCCTGACCTATTATTCCCTGTAAGCTGAGCTGGCAGGCTGACTGGCAGGGCTCGGTGGCAGCTGTCGGGCACCTGCCTCTTGCGCAGCGGCATGACACCATATTTTCCATCTTGTTGACAAGCCTGAAATCTGTCAGCGCAGGCGGCGGCTCTAAGTGCTGCGGGGTAATCCCGTCAGGGCGACGAAGAGCGGCGGCCATTATTACCGGACCATGAGAATGGAGTCAGGGGGTCGTAGCCTTAAATGCCACCCAATAGGAGACTCCCCCCTGGCGTCGCTCCAAAGTGTCCGGACGTAGCGGGTGCACGCTTCACCCCAAATGGCGGGAAAAGTAACCGACCTGCAGCGCGACCAATGGGAACGGTCAGGGTCAGCCCATAGGGAAGAAACAGAAAATACCAGATCAGGCAAAACCCGTGTGCAGTGGAAATACGGAATGTGCCAAAATACAACAGAAAGTGACACAATGTGCAGAATATCGGTGCAATGGCGTGCTCTTGGCGATATCTTTCCTTCTTGAAGACATCTTATTCCCTGAAGATATTGGGGCCTGGGTGTATTCTACAGTGCATGTGTCTCCAGTGGTTTTGAGCAGCTGGAGATACATCTCTGTTGGAATAACAACCAGCGCCAGATTCTCCAGCAGCGGCTCCGGCGTCGTCTACCTGACACCGACAGAAGATTTCCTTCATCTTGTGATCTTTATGAGCGGAGCTTTGGAAATCTGTTTTTTTATCCTGAAGATTCAATTTCTATTGTTAACCCTAATGATGCCAGCAGCATAGCAGTGCCCATGGAGTATACCTAGCCATGTAGTAGTGCCTGCGCCATACTGACCATGTTTCTGTACAATCCCACGTATCAGCCGCATGTTATATACTGTTATTACAGCTGTGACTTGACTCTGTAAAATTTGAAGCTTGTAGATCCCGGACTGGAGTAAAAGTCCGGGCCAGCAGAGCTCTGTACATAGCACAGGTGGGCTGGTGAGTGAGAGAGAGAAGAGAGACTGAAACACTGACACACTCAACCAGTCTGGGAAAGCTCTGCCAAAAAGGACGCTGTTAAAGTGCCGGGTATGTGTACCCCTTGTTTACTTGTGAACCCTGTTTGTTAGGAGGTCAGCAGTAGGCTGACCCCCTGGTTAGTGAGGGAATAACTCGTTTAGTAAGCCGCCGGAGAGGGGTAGGTCTTTATTTGCATTTGTTTGTTTTGACATGCGGAGCTGCTGAGCAGCACTACCTGTACCTGTAAGCTTGTCTGCTGCAATAAAGACTGCTGCTGGGAAAGGAACCAGAGCTTCCAAATCGCCCGTATATCACTATATATATATATATATATATATATATATATATATATATATATATACAGTGGGGCAAAAAAGTATTTAGTCAGTCACCAATAATGCAAGTTCCACCACTTAAAAAGATGAGAGGCGTCTGTAATTTACATCATAGGTAGACCTCAACTATGAGAGACAAAATGAGAAAACAAATCCAGAAAATCACATTGTCTGATTTTGTAAGAATTTATTTGCAAATTATGGTGGAAAATAAGTATTTGGTCACCTACAAGCAATCAAGATTTCTTGCTCTCACAGACCTGTAACTTCTTCTTTAAGAGTCTCCTCTTTCCTCCACTCATTACCTGTAGTAATGGCACCTGTTTAAACTTGTTATCACTATAAAAAGACACCTGTGCACACCCTCAAACAGTCAGACTCCAAACTCCACTATGGTGAAGACCAAAGAGCTGTCAAAGGACACCAGAAACAAAATTGTAGCCTTGCACCAGGCTGGGAAGACTGAATCTGCAATAGGCAACCAGCTTGGATTGAAGAAATCAACTGTGGGAGCAATAATTAGAAAATGGAAGACATACAAGACCACTGATAATCTCCCTCGCTCTGGGGCTTCACGCAAAATCTCACCCCGTGGGGTCAAAATGATCACAAGAACGATGAGCAAAAATCCCAGAACCACGCGGGGGGACCTAGTGAATGAACTGCAGAGAGCTGGGACCAATGTAACAAAGCCTACCATCAGTAACACACTACACCGCCAGGGACTCAGATCCTGCAGTGCCAGACGTGTCCCACTGCTTAAGCCAGTACATGTCCGGGCCCGTCTGAAGTTTGCTAGAGAGCATTTGGATGATCCAGAAGAGTATTGGGAGAATGTCCTATGGTCTGATGAAACCAAACTGGAACTGTTTGGTAGAAACACAACTTTTCGTGTTTGGAGGAAAAAGAATACTGAGTTGCATCCATCAAACACCATACCTACTGTAAAGCATGGGGGTGGAAACATCATGCTTTGGGGCTGTTTCTCTGCAAAGGGGCCAGGACGACTGATCCGGGTACATGAAAGAATGAATGGGGCCATGTATCGTGAGATTTTGAGTGCAAACCTCCTTCCATCAGCAAGGGCATTGAAGATGAAACGTGGCTGGGTCTTTCAACATGACAATGATCCAAAGCACACCGCCAGGGCAACGAAGGAGTGGCTTTGTAAGAAGCATTTCAAGGTCCTGCAGTGGCCTAGCCAGTCTCCAGATCTCAACCCTATAGAAAACCTTTGGAGGGAGTTGAAAGTCCGTGTTGCCAAGCGACAGCCCCAAAACATCACTGCTCTAGAGGAGATCTGCATGGAGGAATGGGCCGACATACCAACAACAGTGTGTGCCAACCTTGTGAAGACTTACAGAAAACCTCTGACCTCTGTCATTGCCAACAAAGGAGAGAGAACAAAGTATTGAGATGAACTTTTGTTACTGACCAAATACTTATTTTCCACCATAATTTGCAAATAAATTCTTACAAAATCAGACAATGTGATTTTCTGGATTTGTTTTCTCATTTTGTCTCTCATAGTTGAGGTCTACCTATCATGTAAATTACAGACGCCTCTCATCTTTTTAAGTGGTGGAACTTGCACTATTGGTGACTGACTAAATACTTTTTTGCCCCACTGTATATATATATCCCACAACGGCCCCTGCAGCCAATATTATGCCCCACAGTGGCACAGTAGACTATGGGGCATAATAGAGGTTACAGGGGCCACACTGGACCCTCCAAGCTCTATTATTATACTCAGGGGTCTTTTCAGACCCCCGAGTATAATAATCGGAGCCCCAGGGGAGATGAGAGAACATAATAAACACTGTTGCTCACCTCTCCAGGATCCGATGTTAAAGAGGACCTTTCATGGGTTTGAGCACATGCGGTGTTATATACTGCCGGTACTGTAGCTCTTCAGTCAGAAGGGCGTTCCTAACAATCTTTAATCCTAGCACAGGCTTCGGGCCTATATGGTAATATCCTAGACCACGTGACATCTGGTACTGAAAAGACCGAGTATAATAATAGCGGCAGTGGGATCGCGTCCTGGCCGGGGCCTATTCACTAACGGCCTCCGCAGCCTATAGTACAAGGGGAAGCGGGGGCAGCAGTGATCAGGTCCGGGGAGGTTGGTAAATAGGCCGCTATGTTGGAGATACTCTAGCAGGTAGCGGCCTATTATAAACAACAAAAAAAGTTATTATACTTACTTACTGACCGATCGCACTGCTGTTGCTCCCGCTGCCTCCGCGATCCTCCTCTCTCGGCAGACGTCAGACGTCTACGTATCAGCGTAGGCGGCGTGATGATACCGCCTACGCAGATACGTAGGCATCTGAACCAGTGCTGAACCAGTGTAAGGAGAGCGGCAGCTCTCCTGCGCTGGCTCAAAGAAAAAAAAGTAAAAAGAAAAGAAAAAAATCACCCGGGCTGCCGCCCCCTTCCCGTGCGTCGCCTGAGGTGGGCGCCTCACCTTGCCTCATTAGGGGTGAGACGCTGTAACCACATATCAGCACAGTTTTCAGTTTTGACTCCTCGCCTTCCAAACCCCATAACTTTTTTATTTTACCGTTCTCAGACCAATATGTGGGGTTAATGTTTGCGGGACAAATTGTTCTCCATAATGGCCCCATTTATTATTCTCTACAATGTGCTGGGAAGCGGGAAAATATTCAGAATGGTGAGGAATTGCAGAAAAACTGCATTTGTGCGACTTTCTTACGGCCTTAGTTTTTACGCTGTTCACTCTGCAGCCAAAATGACATCACCTGTATTCTATGTGGCCCTTATAGTCTATATGTCACCTGTATGCTATGTGGCCCTTATAGTCTATATGTCACCTGTATGCTATGTGGCCCTTATAGTCTATATGTCACCTGTATTCTATGTGGCCCTTATAGTCTATATGTCACCTGTATTCTATGTGGCCCTTATAGTCTATATGTCACCTGTATTCTATGTGGCCCTTATAGTCTATATGTCACCTGTATTCTATGTGGCCCTTATAGTCTATATGTCACCTGTATTCTACGTGGCCCTTATAGTCTATATGTCACCTGTATTCTATGTGGCCCTTATAGTCTATATGTCACCTGTATTCTACGTGGCCCTTATAGTCTATATGTCACCTGTATTCTATGTGGCCCTTATAGTCTATATGTCACCTGTATTCTATGTGGCCCTTATAGTCTATATGTCACCTGTATTCTATGTGGCCCTTATAGTCTATATGTCACCTGTATTCTATGTGGCCCTTATAGTCTATATGTCACCTGTATGCTATGTGGCCCTTATAGTCTATATGTCACCTGTATTCTACGTGGCCCTTATAGTCTATATGTCACCTGTATTCAACGTGGCCCTTATAGTCTATATGTCACCTGTATTCTATGTGGCCCTTATAGTCTATATGTCACCTGTATGCTATGTGGCCCTTATAGTCTATATGTCACCTGTCTATATGTCACCTATAATACCGTGTGCAGGGGCCACTATGGGACATAATACTGTGTGCAGGGGCCACTATGAGGGATAATACTGTTTGCAGGGGCCACTATGGGGGATAATACTGTATGCAGGGGCCACTATGGGGTATAATACTGTGTGCAGGGGCCACTATGGGGAATAATACTGTGTGCAGGGGCCACTATGGGGGATAATACTGTGTGCAGGGGCCACTATGGGGTATAATACTGTGTGCAGGGGCCACTATGGGGAATAATACTGTGTGCAGGGGTCACTATGGGCATAATACTGTGTGCAGGGGCCACTATGGGGGATACTGTTTGCAGGGGCCACTATGGGGGATAATACTGTGTGGAGGGGCCACTATGGGGTATAATACTGTGTGCAGGGGTCACTATGGGGCATAATACTGTGTGCAGGGGCCACTATGGGGGATAATACTGTGTGCAGGGGCCACTATGGGACATAATACTGTGTGCAGGGGCCACTATGGGGGACAATACTGTGTGCAGGGGCCACTATGGGGGATAATACTGTGTGCAGGGGCCACTATGGGGTATAATACTGTGTGCAGGGGCCACTATGGGGGATAATACTGTGTGCAGGGGTCACTATGGGGCATAATACTGTGTGCAGGGGCCACTATGGGGGATAATACTGTGTGCAGGGGCCACTATGGGACATAATACTGTGTGCAGGGGCCACTATGGGGGACAATACTGTGTGCAGGGGCCACTATGGGGGATAATACTGTGTGCAGGGGCCACTATGGGGTATAATACTGTGTGCAGGAGCCACTATGGGGTATAATACTGTGTGCAGGGGCCACTATGGGGGATAATACTGTGTGCAGGGGCCACTATGGGGTATAATACTGTGTGCAGGGGTCACTATGGGGGATGATACTGTGTGCAGGGGCAACTATGGGGGATAATACTGTGTGCAGGGGCCACTATGGGGTATAATACTGTGTGCAGGGGTCACTATGGGGGATAATACTGTGTGCAGGGACACTATGGGGGATAATACTGTGTGCAGGGGCCACTATGGGACATAATACTGTGTGCAGGGGCCACTATGTGACATAATACTGTGTGCAGGGGCCACTATGGGACATAATACTGTGTGCAGGGGCCACTATGGGACATAATACTGTGTGCAGGGGCCACTATGGGACATAATACTGTGTGCAGGGGCCACTATGGGACATAATACTGTGTGCAGGGGCCACTATGGGGGATAATACTGTGTGCAGGGGCCACTATGGGACATAATACTGTGTGCAGGGGCCACTATGAGGGATAATACTGTTTGCAGGGGCCACTATGGGGGATAATACTGTGTGCAGGGGCCACTATGGGGTATAATACTGTGTGCAGGGGCCACTATGGGGTATAATACTGTGTGCAGGGGCCACTATGGGGAATAATACTGTGTGCAGGGGTCACTATGGGCATAATACTGTGTGCAGGGGCCACTATGGGGGATACTGTTTGCAGGGGCCACTATGGGGGATAATACTGTGTGGAGGGGCCACTATGGGGTATAATACTGTGTGCAGGGGTCACTATGGGGCATAATACTGTGTGCAGGGGCCACTATGGGGGATAATACTGTGTGCAGGGGCCACTATGGGACATAATACTGTGTGCAGGGGCCACTATGGGGGACAATACTGTGTGCAGGGGCCACTATGGGGGATAATACTGTGTTCAGGGGCCACTATGGGGTATAATACTGTGTGCAGGGGCCACTATGGGGGATAATACTGTGTGCAGGGGTCACTATGGGGCATAATACTGTGTGCAGGGGCCACTATGGGGGATAATACTGTGTGCAGGGGCCACTATGGGACATAATACTGTGTGCAGGGGCCACTATGGGGGACAATACTGTGTGCAGGGGCCACTATGGGGGATAATACTGTGTGCAGGGGCCACTATGGGGTATAATACTGTGTGCAGGAGCCACTATGGGGTATAATACTGTGTGCAGGGGCCACTATGGGGGATAATACTGTGTGCAGGGGCCACTATGGGGTATAATACTGTGTGCAGGGGTCACTATGGGGGATAATACTGTGTGCAGGGACACTATGGGGGATAATACTGTGTGCAGGGGCCACTATGGGACATAATACTGTGTGCAGGGGCCACTATGTGACATAATACTGTGTGCAGGGGCCACTATGGGACATAATACTGTGTGCAGGGGCCACTATGGGACATAATACTGTGTGCAGGGGCCACTATGGGACATAATACTGTGTGCAGGGGCCACTATGGGACATAATACTGTGTGCAGGGGCCACTATGGGGGATAATACTGTGTGCAGGGGCCACTATGGGACATAATACTGTGTGCAGGGACCACTATGGGGGATAATACTGTGTGCAGGGGCCACTATGGGGGATAATACTGTGTGCAGGGGACACTATGGGGGATAATACTGTGTGCAGGGGCCACTATGGGACATAATACTTTGTGCAGGGACCACTATGGGGCATAATACTGTGTGCAGGGGCCACTATGGGGCATAATACTGTGTACAGGGGCCACTATGGGACATAATACTGTGTGCAGGGACCACTATGGGGCATAATACTGTGTACAGGGACCACTATGGGGGATAATACTGTGCGCAGGGGCCACTATGGGACATAATACTGTGTGCAGGGGTCACTATGGGGGATAATACTGTGTGCAGGGACACTATGGGGGATAATACTGTGTGTAGGGGCCACTATGGGACATAATACTGTGTGCAGGGGCCACTATGGGGGATAATACTGTGTGCAGGGGCCACTATGGGGGATAATACTGTGTGCAGGGGCCACTATGGGGTATAATACTGTGTGCAGGAGCCACTATGGGGTATAATACTGTGTGCAGGGGCCACTATGGGGGATAATACTGTGTGCAGGGGCCACTATGGGGTATAATACTGTGTGCAGGGGTCACTATGGGGGATGATACTGTGTGCAGGGGCCACTATGGGGGATAATACTGTGTGCAGGGGCCACTATGGGGTATAATACTGTGTGCAGGGGTCACTATGGGGGATAATACTGTGTGCAGGGACACTATGGGGGATAATACTGTGTGCAGGGGCCACTATGGGACATAATACTGTGTGCAGGGGCCACTATGGGACATAATACTGTGTGCAGGGGCCACTATGGGGGATAATACTGTGTGCAGGGGCCACTATGGGGGATAATACTGTGTGCAGGGGCCACTATGGGACATAATACTGTGTGCAGGGGCCACTATGGGACATAATACTGTGTGCAGGGGCCACTATGGGGGATAATACTGTGTGCAGGGGCCACTATGGGGGATAATACTGTGTGCAGGGACCACTATGGGGGATAATACTGTGTGCAGGGGCCACTATGGGGGATAATATTGTGTGCAGGGGCCACTATGGGACATAATACTGTGTGCAGGGGCCACTATGGGACATAATACTGTGTGCAGGGACCACTATGGGGGATAATACTGTGTGCAGGGGCCACTATGGGGGATAATACTGTGTGCAGGGGCCACTATGGGGGATAATACTGTGTGCAGGGGCCACTATGGGACATAATACTGTGTGCAGGGACCACTATGGGACATAATACTGTGTGCAGGGGCCACTATGGGGGATAATACTGTGTGCAGGGGTCACTATGGGACATAATACTGTGTGCAGGGGCCACTATGGGGCATAATACTGTGTGCAGGGGCCACTATGGGGGAAAATACTGTGTGCAGGGGCCACTATGGGACATAATACTGTGTGCAGGGGCCACTATGGGGGATAATACTGTGTGCAGGGGTCACTATGGGGGATAATACTGTGTGCAGGGACACTATGGGGGATAATACTGTGTGCAGGGGCCACTATGGGACATAATACTGTGTGCAGGGGCCACTATGGGGGATAATACTGTGTGCAGGGGCCACTATGGGGGATAATACTGTGTGCAGGGGCCACTATGGGACATAATACTGTGTGCAGGGGCCACTATGGGACATAATACTGTGTGCAGGGGCCACTATGGGACATAATACTGTGTGCAGGGGCCACTATGGGACATAATACTGTGTGCAGGGGCCACTATGGGACATAATACTGTGTGCAGGGGCCACTATGGGGGATAATACTGTGTGCAGGGGTCACTATGGGGGATAATACTGTGTGCAGGGACACTATGGGGGATAATACTGTGTGCAGGGGCCACTATGGGACATTATACTGTGTGCAGGGGCCACTATGGGGGATAATACTGTGTGCAGGGGCCACTATGGGACATAATACTGTGTGCAGGGGCCACTATGGGGTATAATACTGTGTGCAGGGGCCACTATGGGGTATAATACTGTGTGCAGGGGCCACTATGGGGGATAATACTGTGTGCAGGGGCCACTATGGGACATAATACTGTGTGCAGGGGCCACTATGGGGTATAATACTGTGTGCAGGGGCCACTATGGGGTATAATACTGTGTGCAGGAATACGGGGGGAGTCAGTCAGTCAGGGGGCCTCATGTCAGAAGCTTGCCACAGGGGCCCGCTATTCCTAGTTATGCCACTGATTTCGGTAGAATTCTGCAGATAACAAATTTATAGCCTTTTTAGTTACTTTGCAAAAAAAAAAAAAGATTTCTTGAAGCCGCCATATTCTGACACCGTAACTATTCTATATGTGCGTGTATGGGATGTGTAGGGCATCTGTATTACAAGGCCGGGTGTAGTTTCAGTTGTACCATGTTAGGTAATGTCTGTCGCTTTCATCACTTTTTAAACAGTAATAAAATCGGCGGTTTGGCAATTTTGATTTTTTTCGCCACTACAGCGTTCATTGTATGGGAAAAATATTCTGCCTATAGTCAGCCTATAATGTCAAAGAAATGTATGTCCAGCAATCGATCCCGTATAAAAATTTACTTTTATTATAACATTTTTTGGAACACCACAAGGCCCATTAAAAAGTTTTTTTCATTTTGAAAATCAAAAGCTCATGATGGCAAAAAAGCAAACGTCTCGTTGACGCGTTTCGGAGCTAGACAAAACGCTCCTTCCTCGTAGTCAGCCTCATAGTAGTGCCTATATAATAGTGTCAGCCTCATAGTAGCGCCTATATAATAGTGTCAGCCTCATAGTAGCACCTATATAATAGTGCCAGCCTCATAGTAGCGCCTATATAATAGTGTCAGCCTCATAGTAGTGCCTATATAATAGTGTCAGCCTCATAGTAGTGCCTATATAATAGTGCCAGCCTCATAGTAGCGCCTATATAATAGTGTCAGCCTCATAGTAGCACCTATATAATAGTGTCAGCCTCATAGTAGTGCCTATATAATAGTGTCAGCCTCATAGTAGCGCCTATATAATAGTGTCAGCCTCATAGTAGCGCCTATATAATAGTGTCAGCCTCATAGTAGTGCCTATATAATAGTGTCAGCCACATAGTAGCGCCTATATAATAGTGTCAGCCTCATAGTAGTGCCTATATAATAGTGTCAGCCTCATAGTAGCGCCTATATAATAGTGTCAGCCTCATAGTAGCGCCTATATAATAGTGCCAGCCTCATAGTAGTGCCTATATAATAGTGTCAGCCACATAGTAGCGCCTATATAATAGTGTCAGCCTCATAGTAGCGCCTATATAATAGTGCCAGCCTCATAGTAGTGCCTATATAATAGTGTCAGCCACATAGTAGCGCCTATATTATAGTGTCAGCCTCATAGTAGTGCCTATATAATAGTGCCAGCCTCATAGTAGTGCCTATATAATAGTGTCAGCCTCATAGTAGTGCCTATATAATAGTGCCAGCCTCATAGTAGTGCCTATATAATAGTGTCAGCCACATAGTAGCGCCTATATAATAGTGTCAGCCTTATAGTAGCGCCTATATAATAGTGTCAGCCTCATAGTAGGGCCTATATAATAGTGTCAGCCACATAGTAGCGCCTATATAATAGTGTCAGCCTCATAGTAGTGCCTATATAATAGTGTCAGCCTCATAGTAGTGTCTATATAATAGTGTCAGCCACATAGTAGCGCCTATATAATAGTGTCAGCCTCATAGTAGTGCCTATATAATAGTGTCAGCCTCATAGTAGTGTCTATATAATAGTGTCAGCCTTATAGTAGCGCCTATATAATAGTGTCAGCCTTATAGTAGCGCCTATATAATAGTGTCAGCCTAATAATAGTGCCTATATAATAGTGCCAGCCTCATAGTAGTGCCTATATAATAGTGTCAGCCTCATAGTAGTGCCTATATAATAGTGTCAGCCTCATTGTAGTGCCTATATAATAGTGTCAGCCTCATAGTAGTGCCTATATAATAGTGTCAGCCTTATAGTAGTGCCTATATAATAGTGTCAGCCTTATAGTAGCGCCTATATAATAGTGTCAGCCTCATAGTAGTGCCTATATAATAGTGCCAGCCTCATAGTAGTGCCTATATAATAGTGTCAGCCTCATAGTAGTGCCTATATAATAGTGTCAGCCTCATAGTAGGGCCTATATAATAGTGTCAGCCTCATAGTAGCGCCTATATAATAGTGTCAGCCTCATAATAGCGCCTATATAATAGTGTCAGCCTCATAGTAGCGCCTATATAATAGTGTCAGCCTCATAGTAGCGCCTATATAATAGTGTCAGCCTCATAGTAGGGCCTATATAATTGTGTCAGCCTCATAGTAGTGCCTATATAATAGTGCCAGCCTCATAGTAGTGCCTATATAATAGTGTCAGCCTCATAGTAGGGCCTATATAATAGTGTCAGCCTTATAGTAGCGCCTATATAATAGTGTCAGCCTCATAGTAGGGCCTATATAATAGTGTCTGCCTCATAGTAGTATCTATATAATAGTGCCAGCCTCATAGTAGTGCCTATATAATAGTGCCAGCCTCATAGTAGATCCTATATAATAGTGTCAGCCTTATAGTAGCGCCTATATAATAGTGTCAGCCTCATAGTAGATCCTATATAATAGTGTCAGCCTCACAATAATATTTGTTATATAATGGTTGCAGGCAGTATAGCGCTCGTACACATCTGACAAGCAGTAAAGCAGTGTCAGGTTGCAGTTTTGGTCCAATAATTACCTGACACTATTATGCGGTAGCCCCATTAGTCGATCGTCTCCCTGCGGGGGCTCCGGCGTGCGCTGCGCTCCTTTCTATGAATTCTATGGTATTAATAAGTGAGTCAGGTTCTAATATATTAGCCAGGATGTATTATTCATCATGTCAGACGTCTCAGCATCTCCATAGACTGCGCTCAGCGCACAGAGGACCCGGCTGTGACAGCCAGCAGAGTTATTATGTGCAGGGGATAATTATCATCATTGTACTGTAATCATCCTCATCGGAGGCCGCAGCGACTCAGACCGCCACACGAAAAACCGCTCTCATCATCACCGCCTTATTATAACACAACAGAGGAGACATCAGAGGTACGGTATAGTGACTGTGGTGTGGAGCCCCCTAGAGGAGGGGCAGCAGAGCATGACCTCTATAATCACCTCTCTTAAAGGGCTAGTCACATCTTATTACAGTACAGTATATAGCGATATAAGAGGAGCGGCTGATATCAGTCACATCTTATTACAGTACAGTATATAGTGATATAAGAGGAGCGGCTGATATCGGTCACATCTTATTACAGTACAGTATATAGCGATATAAGAGGAGCGGCTGATATCGGTCACATCTTATTACAGTACAGTATATAGCGATATAAGAGGACCGGCTGATATCGGTCACATCTTATTACAGTACAGTATATAGCGATATAAGAGGAGCGGCTGATATCGGTCACATCTTATTACAGTACAGTATATAGCGATATAAGAGGAGCGGCTGATATCGGTCACATCTTATTACAGTACAGTATATAGTGATATAAGAGGAGCGGTTGATATCAGTCACATTTTATTACAGTACAGTATATAGTGATATATAGGGAGCGGCTGATATCAGTCACATCTTATTACAGTACAGTATATAGTGATATAAGAGGAGCGGCTGATATCAGTCACATCTTATTACAGTACAGTATATAGTGATATAAGAGGTGCAGCTGATATCAGTCACATCTTATTACAGTACAGTATATAGTGATATAAGAGGAGCGGCTGGTATCGGTCACATCTTATTACAGTACAGTATATAGTGATATAAGAGGTGCGGCTGATGTCGGTCACATCTTATTACAGTACAGTATATAGTGATATAAGAGGAGCGGCTGATATCACATCTTATTACAGTACAGTATATAGTAATATAAGAGGAGCGGCTGATATCGGTCACATCTTATTACAGTACAGTATATAGCGATATAAGAGGAGCGGCTGATATCGGTCACATCTTATTACAGTACAGTATATAGCGATATAAGAGGAGCGGCTGATATCGGTCACATCTTATTACAGTACAGTATATTGTGATATAAGAGGAGCGGCTGATATCGGTCACATCTTATTACAGTACAGTATATAGTGATATAAGAGGAGCGGCTGATATCGGTCACATCTTATTACAGTACAGTATATAGCGATATAAGAGGAGCGGCTGATATCGGTCACATCTTATTACAGTACAGTATATAGCGATATAAGAGGAGCGGCTGATATCGGTCACATCTTATTACAGTACAGTATATAGTGATATAAGAGGAGCGGCTGATATCGGTCACATCTTATTACAGTACAGTATATAGTGATATAAGAGGAGCGGCTAATATCGGTCACATCTTATTACAGTACAGTATATAGTGATATAAGAGGAGCGGCTGATATCACATCTTATTACAGTACAGTATATAGTAATATAAGAGGAGCGGCTGATATCGGTCACATCTTATTACAGTACAGTATATAGCGATATAAGAGGAGCGGCTGATATCAGTCACATCTTATTACAGTACAGTATATAGCGATATAAGAGGAGCGGCTGATATCGGTCACATCTTATTACAGTACAGTATATTGTGATATAAGAGGAGCGGCTGATATCGGTCACATCTTATTACAGTACAGTATATAGTGATATAAGAGGAGCGGCTGATATCGGTCACATCTTATTACAGTACAGTATATAGCGATATAAGAGGAGCGGCTGATATCGGTCACATCTTATTACAGTACAGTATATAGCGATATAAGAGGAGCGGCTGATATCGGTCACATCTTATTACAGTACAGTATATAGCGATATAAGAGGAGCGGCTGATATCGGTCACATCTTATTACAGTACAGTATATAGCGATATAAGAGGAGCGGCTGATATCGGTCACATCTTATTACAGTACAGTATATAGTGATATAAGAGGAGCGGCTGATATCGGTCACATCTTATTACAGTACAGTATATAGTGATATAAGAGGAGCGGCCGATATCAGTCACATCTTATTACAGTATATAGTGATATAAGAGGAGCGGCTGATATCAGTCACATCTTATTACATTACAGTATATAGTGATATAAGAGGAGCGGCTGATATCAGTCACATCTTATTACAGTACAGTATGTAGTGATATAAGAGGAGCGGTTGATATCAGTCACACCTTATTACAGTACAGTATATAGTGATATAAGAGGAGCGGCTGATATCAGTCACATCTTATTACAGTACAGTATATAGTGATATAAGAGGAGCAGCTGATATCAGTCACATCTTATTACAGTACAGTATATAGCGATATAAGAGGAGCGGCAGATATCAGTCACATCATATTACAGTATATTGTGATATAAGAGGAGCGGCTGATATCAGTCACATCTTATTACAGTACAGTATATAGTGATATAAGAGGAGCAGCTGATATCAGTCACATCTTATTACAGTACAGTATATAGTGATATATAGGGAGCGGCTGATATCGGTCACATCTTATTACAGTACAGTATATAGTGATATAAGAGGAGCGGCTGATATCAGTCACATCTTATTACAGTACAGTATATAGTGATATAAGAGGAGCGGCTGATATCAGTCACATCTTATTACAGTACAGTATATAGTGATATAAGAGGAGCGGCTGATATCAGTCACATCTTATTACAGTACAGTATATAGCGATATAAGAGGAGCGGCTGATATCAGTCACATCTTATTACAGTACAGTATATAGCGATATAAGAGGAGCGGCTGATATCAGTCACATCTTATTACAGTACAGTATATAGCGATATAAGAGGAGCGGCTGATATCAGTCACATCTTATTACAGTACAGTATATAGCGATATAAGAGGAGCGGCTGATATCAGTCACATCTTATTACAGTACAGTATATAGTGATATAAGAGGAGCGGCTGATATCAGTCACACCTTATTACAGTACAGTATATAGTGATATAAGAGGTGTAGCTGATATCGGTCACATCTTATTACAGTACAGTATATAGTGATATAAGAGGAGCGGCTGATATCGGTCACATCTTATTACAGTACAGTATATAGCGATATAAGAGGAGCGGCTGATATCGGTCACATCTTATTACAGTACAGTATATAGCGATATAAGAGGAGCGGCTGATATCGGTCACATCTTATTACAGTACAGTATATTGTGATATAAGAGGAGCGGCTGATATCGGTCACATCTTATTACAGTACAGTATATAGTGATATAAGAGGAGCGGCTGATATCGGTCACATCTTATTACAGTACAGTATATAGCGATATAAGAGGAGCGGCTGATATCGGTCACATCTTATTACAGTACAGTATATAGCGATATAAGAGGAGCGGCTGATATCGGTCACATCTTATTACAGTACAGTATATAGCGATATAAGAGGAGCGGCTGATATCGGTCACATCTTATTACAGTACAGTATATAGTGATATAAGAGGAGCGGCTGATATCGGTCACACCTTATTACAGTACAGTATATAGTGATATAAGAGGAGCGGCTGATATCGGTCACACCTTATTACAGTACAGTATATAGTGATATAAGAGGAGCGTCTGATATCGGTCACATCTTATTACAGTACAGTATATAGTGATATAAGAGGAGCGGCTGATATCGGTCACATCTTATTACAGTACAGTATATAGCGATATAAGAGGAGCGGCTGATATCGGTCACATCTTATTACAGTACAGTATATAGCGATATAAGAGGAGCGGCTGATATCGGTCACATCTTATTACAGTACAGTATATAGCGATATAAGAGGGGCGGCTGATATCGGTCACATCTTATTACAGTACAGTATATAGCGATATAAGAGGGGCGGCTGATATCGGTCACATCTTATTACAGTACAGTATATAGCGATATAAGAGGGGCGGCTGATATCGGTCACATCTTATTACAGTACAGTATATAGCGATATAAGAGGGGCGGCTGATATCGGTCACATCTTATTACAGTACAGTATATAGCGATATAAGAGGAGCGGCTGATATCGGTCACATCTTATTACAGTACAGTATATAGCGATATAAGAGGAGCGGCTGATATCGGTCACATCTTATTACAGTACAGTATATAGCGATATAAGAGGAGCGGCTGATATCGGTCACATCTTATTACAGTACAGTATATAGCGATATAAGAGGAGCGGCTGATATCGGTCACATCTTATTACAGTACAGTATATAGCGATATAAGAGGAGCGGCTGATATCGGTCACATCTTATTACAGTACAGTATATAGCGATATAAGAGGAGCGGCTGATATCGGTCACATCTTATTACAGTACAGTATATAGCGATATAAGAGGAGCGGCTGATATCGGTCACATCTTATTACAGTACAGTATATAGTGATATAAGAGGAGGGGCTGATATCGGTCACATCTTACTACAGTACAGTATATAGTGATATAAGAGGAGCGGCTGATATCGGTCACATCTTATTACAGTACAGTATATAGTGATATAAGAGGAGCGGCTGATATCGGTCACATCTTATTACAGTACAGTATATAGTGATATAAGAGGAGGGGCTGATATCGGTCACATCTTATTACAGTACAGTATATAGTGATATAAGAGGAGCGGCTGATATCGGTCACATCTTATTACAGTACAGTATATAGTGATATAAGAGGAGCGGCTGATATCAGTCACATCTTATTACAGTACAGTATATAGCGATATAAGGAGCAGCTGATATCAGTCACATCTTATTACAGTACAGTATATAGCGATATAAGGAGCGGCTGATATCAGTCACATCTTATTACAGTACAGTATATAGTGATATAAGAGGAGCGGCTGATATCGGTCACATCTTATTACAGTACAGTATATAGTGATATAAGAGGAGCGGCTGATATCGGTCACATCTTATTACAGTACAGTATATAGTGATATAAGAGGAGCGGCTGATATCGGTCACATCTTATTACAGTACAGTATATAGTGATATAAGAGGAGCGGCTGATATCGGTCACATCTTATTACAGTACAGTATATAGTGATATAAGAGGAGCGGCTGATATCGGTCACATCTTATTACAGTACAGTATATAGTGATATAAGAGGAGCGGCTGATATCGGTCACATCTTATTACAGTACAGTATATAGTGATATAAGAGGAGCGGCTGATATCGGTCACATCTTATTACAATACAGTATATAGTGATATAAGAGGAGCGGCTGATATCGGTCACATCTTATTACAGTACAGTATATAGTGATATAAGAGGAGCGGCTGATATCGGTCACATCTTATTACAGTACAGTATATAGTGATATAAGAGGAGCGGCTGATATCGGTCACATCTTATTACAGTACAGTATATAGCGATATAAGAGGAGCGGCTGATATCGGTCACATCTTACTACAGTACAGTATATAGCGATATAAGAGGAGCGGCTGATATCGGTCACATCTTATTACAGTACAGTATATAGTGATATAAGAGGAGCGGCTGATATCGGTCACATCTTATTACAGTACAGTATATAGTGATATAAGAGGAGGGGCTGATATCGGTCACATCTTATTACAGTACAGTATATAGTGATATAAGAGGAGCGGCTGATATCGGTCACATCTTATTACAGTACAGTATATAGTGATATAAGAGGAGCGGCTGATATCAGTCACATCTTATTACAGTACAGTATATAGCGATATAAGGAGCAGCTGATATCAGTCACATCTTATTACAGTACAGTATATAGCGATATATGGAGCGGCTGATATCAGTCACATCTTATTACAGTACAGTATATAGTGATATAAGAGGAGCGGCTGATATCGGTCACATCTTATTACAGTACAGTATATAGTGATATAAGAGGAGCGGCTGATATCGGTCACATCTTATTACAGTACAGTATATAGTGATATAAGAGGAGCGGCTGATATCGGTCACATCTTATTACAGTACAGTATATAGTGATATAAGAGGAGGGGCCGATATCGGTCACATCTTATTACAGTACAGTATATAGTGATATAAGAGGAGCGGCTGATATCGGTCACATCTTATTACAGTACAGTATATAGTGATATAAGAGGAGCGGCTGATATCGGTCACATCTTATTACAATACAGTATATAGTGATATAAGAGGAGCGGCTGATATCGGTCACATCTTATTACAGTACAGTATATAGTGATATAAGAGGAGCGGCTGATATCGGTCACATCTTATTACAGTACAGTATATAGTGATATAAGAGGAGCGGCTGATATCGGTCACATCTTATTACAGTACAGTATATAGTGATATAAGAGGAGCGGCTGATATCGGTCACATCTTATTACAGTACAGTATATAGTGATATAAGAGGAGCGGCTGATATCGGTCACATCTTATTACAATACAGTATATAGTGATATAAGAGGAGCGGCTGATATCGGTCACATCTTATTACAGTACAGTATATAGTGATATAAGAGGAGCGGCCGATATCAGTCACATCTTATTACAGTTTATAGTGATATAAGAGGAGCGGCTGATATCAGTCACATCTTATTACAGTACAGTATATAGTGATATAAGAGGAGCGGCTGATATCAGTCACATCTTATTACAGTACAGTATATAGTGATATAAGAGGAGCGGTTGATATCAGTCACACCTTATTACAGTACAGTATATAGTGATATAAGAGGAGCGGCTGATATCAGTCACATCTTATTACAGTACAGTATATAGTGATATAAGAGGAGCAGCTGATATCAGTCACATCTTATTACAGTACAGTATATAGCGATATAAGAGGAGCGGCAGATATCAGTCACATCATATTACAGTATATAGTGATATAAGAGGAGCGGCTGATATCAGTCACATCTTATTACAGTACAGTATATAGTGATATAAGAGGAGCAGCTGATATCAGTCACATCTTATTACAGTACAGTATATAGTGATATATAGGGAGCGGCTGATATCAGTCACATTTTATTACAGTACAGTATATAGTGATATAAGAGGAGCGGCTGATATCAGTCACATCTTATTACAGTACAGTATATAGTGATATAAGAGGAGCAGCTGATATCAGTCACATCTTATTACAGTACAGTATATAGTGATATAGCAGGAGCGGTTGATATCAGTCACATTTTATTACAGTACAGTATATAGTGATATATAGGGAGCGGCTGATATCAGTCACATCTTATTACAGTACAGTATATAGTGATATAAGAGGAGCGGCTGATATCAGTCACATCTTATTACAGTACAGTATATAGTGATATAAGAGGTGCAGCTGCTATCAGTCACATCTTATTACAGTACAGTATATAGTGATATAAGAGGAGCGGCTGGTATTGGTCACATCTTATTACAGTACAGTATATAGTGATATAAGAGGTGCGGCTGATGTCGGTCACATCTTATTACAGTACAGTATATAGTGATATAAGAGGTGCGGCTGATGTCGGTCACATCTTATTACAGTACAGTATATAGTAATATAAGAGGAGCGGCTGATATCGGTCACATCTTATTACAGTACAGTATATAGTGATATGATTGTAGGGCTGATATCAGTCACATCTTATTACAGTACAGTATATAGTGATATAAGAGGAGCGGCTGATACCAGTCACATCTTATTACAGTACAGTATATAGTGATATAAGAGGAGCGGCTGATATCGGTCACATCTTATTACAGTACAGTATATAGTGATATAAGGGGAGCGGCTGATATCAGTCACATCTTATTACAGTACAGTATATAGTGATATAAGAGGAGCGGCTGATATCGGTCACATCTTATTACAGTACAGTATATAGTGATATAAGAGGAGCGGCTGATATCGGTCACATCTTATTACAGTACAGTATATAGTGATATGATTGTAGGGCTGATATCAGTCACATCTTATTACAGTACAGTATATAGTGATATAAGAGGAGCGGCTGATATCAGTCACATCTTATTACAGTACAGTATATAGTGATATAAGAGGACCGGCTGATATCGGTCACATCTTATTACAGTACAGTATATAGTGATATAAGGGGAGCGGCTGATATCAGTCACATCTTATTACAGTACAGTATATAGTGATATAAGAGGAGCGGCTGATATCGGTCACATCTTATTACAGTACAGTATATAGTGATATAAGAGGACCGGCTGATATCGGTCACATCTTATTACAGTACAGTATATAGTGATATAAGAGGGGCGGCTGATATCAGTCACATCTTATTACAGTACAGTATATAGTGATATAAGAGGAGCGGCTGATATCGGTCACATCTTATTACAGTACAGTATATTGTGATATAAGAGGAGCGGCTGATATCGGTCACATCTTATTACAGTACAGTATATAGTGATATAAGAGGAGGGGCTGATATCAGTCACATCTTATTAGAGTACAGTATATAGTGATATAAGAGGAGCGGCTGATATCAGTCACATCTTATTACAGTACAGTATATAGCGATATAAGAGGAGCGGCTGATATCAGTCACATCTTATTACAGTACAGTATATAGTGATATAAGAGGAGCAGCTGATATCAGTCACATCTTATTACAGTACAGTATATAGTGATATAAGAGGAGCGGCTGATATCAGTCACATCTTATTACAGTACAGTATATAGCGATATAAGAGGAGCGGCAGATATCAGTCACATCTTATTACAGTACAGTATATAGTGATATAAGAGGAGCGGCTGATATCGGTCACATCTTATTACAGCACAGTATATAGTGATATAAGAGGACCGGCTGATATCAGTCACATCTTATTACAGTACAGTATATAGCGATATAAGAGGAACGGCTGATATCAGTCACATCTTATTACAGTACAGTATATAGTGATATGATAATATTGTTATTTTGTATACATGCAGTCAGTTATATTATTTTCCGTTACATAATATGCTATATTGTGTTATATTCCCCTATATATATACTTCTATAATATGACTATTTCTACAATCCGCGGGTTCTGACCTCCACCTCCGCCGGTCACTTTCCTCTGACATTTGCGTCCTGCAGGTGGATTATTTTTAGCGTCGCGGTGATTGTCCTGACACTCTCGGGGTCGGCTTTACTCATTAGAGCTTAATACAGAATATCCCAGCGCTCCTCCGCTGCCGCCCCCAGACCTAAATACGGTTTTTATACCAAAAATAACTTCGTTCAGCCGTAACCTCATCAAACATGTGTGCGCGGAGACGTCAAATGGGGGGAGGAACGGCAAGACCCAGAGAATTGTGTGATGTCAGAGGTGGGTGGTATTGGGCTTTACCACCCCCCCAATGTCACCTGCAAGTCTATGAGTGTACATGGAGGGGTATACAGTGAAGGATACAGACTAACACAGGGGGCGCTGTGCAGTATTGTATGATCATGAGCTCTCTGTACTGTAAATTACTATCACAGGGGGCGCTACTGGATGATAAATCTGCTGCCGTGTTACACACTTTCTCACCATCGCGTGGTTTGCCTTGTGCCCATCATTCATGCCAAAATTTTACTATAATTCTGGCCCATGGAGTTGCAGTATATCCAACGCTTTCCAAAGAGGGGCCTCACTATATCCATATTTTCCCTTCACCCTCTATCTGTATACCTCCTAATGCAGTGAGTGCCCCCTAGTGGTGGCTGCAGGCAGACACAATCATATTATTTACCATATGATGATAAAGAGCTGAGGGTCTGGAGCTCTGTGTATGAAATGACCTCAATGAAGAAGCCGAGCGGTGTTCATACATCGAACGTCTTACAGCTGAGGGTCTGTTACAATGTTTCAAGTCTATACTAAACATATTAGTAGTAATGTTAGGGAAAGTGATTCAGAACAGGGCGGGTCAGAGTGTGATGACATCACTGCCCCCCACATGACTGCTGAGACACCATCATAGCGGTGACCTGGGGGCTAGAGAAAATGGCGGACGCCGGTACTTGCCACGGCGGAGTCCAGGAAAGGTATTTCTTGTTCATGTCTCCGCACCTCCCCCGGCCTTATACAGCGTATAATAATAAACCTTTACTCTGCACTTCTGGTTTGGACCAAGCTACGAAATTTCTCGCAAACCTCTCGAATATTCGCACATTCGCGGCAGCTGTGTTTGGTGATGGGTGAAGACGAGATCACAAGACGGATATATCCGTTGCCATTGTCCATGGACAATATTGTCCCTATTGTTAGTATCTGACACTGCTCGCTACAATGTATCAGTCACAGTCACATCATTGTAACAAACCCTCAGCTTTTTCAGGGTTTCAGTAAGATTGTTTCCATTTACAGACAGATCTGTCACTGGTGCGGCCCCTTTAAGCCCTTGCCTTGCGGCTTCCTCGGGTATAGTAATGCGCCGCGGTCTCTCCGGCACCTGACACATAAGAATTGTTGTTGTGCACCTGCGGGGAACCTATCGACGGGTTATTTCTGTGGACAATGAGTCTCAGCAGTATCTCTGGCCCAGTGCTGCCCCCTCCCCGCTCCAGGCTCATTGATCACACAGCAGCCATGCTTATCCCCGCCGCGGGATCGATACCTCATTACTGGAGGACTCAATTAGAAGTCGTCTCGGTGTTTCCTTTTATTCTTCACTTTTCACGCCTTTGACCTCTCTTCTTATCGGCCGCCGTTCTCCCCGCTCAGCCCCTTATCTGTCTCCTTCAACCGCCCTCCTCACAGTCACACGTCTTAATCCTCCGTATCTCACGGCCGTCAGTCCCGTCTGTCAGCTGCCTGGAAAGATGGATCATGTGTCTCGCTATAAGGCCCTCAACTGATTCCCCACCAAAGCTCATAAATCACAGCTCGGTCACTTAGAGGTTGTCACAGCCCCGCCCCCTGTTAGTGACATCACTGATATAACGACGTCATCAGACATTAGCTCCGCCCCCTTGTACTACAGTACAGCTATATATCTATTACTACTGACAACCAGCCTGTATATATCATGTCTGACTGGTTGTCACAGCCCCGCCGCCTGTTAGTGACATCACTACTATAGTAATATAAGACGTTGCGAGTCTTCTAGAATCCGATACTTCCATGTCTCATTGATTCTGATGTTTCCTTCGGCCGCTCCGCATGTTCTCCCTTGTACATTATGGAGTACCCGGTCCTCGCCGTCCTCCATCTTGTAGCTGTCAGGCCCGCTCTACGTCCTGCGTTGCGTTTGCCTCGGACTCGCTCATGCATTTTCTGACATTTGGAAACAGCGCAAGAAACATCAATCAGGGCCGAGGACGGGAAGGAAGGGAAAGGTCAGGAGCCGGGGAGGAGGCCGAGCGCGGCCAGCCGGAGGAGACGCGTCCTCTATCAGCTGCGACAGATTCTTGTCCGCCCCGACCGAAGATAAGGATATTATATTCTGCATGTCATTAATCCATCTGCCGTTATGGTCGTGTACAAGATTGAACGATGGCGGAGGGAGCTGCGTGCTGTCTATGGCGGTGAATACAGAGGGTACGGGCCCCGATACAGTGTATACAGAGGATGGGGCCCCAATACAGTGTATACCAGGGATAGGGTCCTCGCTACAGTGTATATAGAGGATGGGGCCCCCGCTACAGTGTATACAGAGGATAGGGGCCCCAATACAGTGTATACCAGGGATAGGGTCCTCGCTACAGTGTATACAGAGGATGGGGCCCCCGCTACAGTGTATACAGAGGATAGGGGCCCCGCTACAGTGTATACAGAGGATAGGGGCCCCGCTACAGTGTATACAGAGGATAGGGGCCCCGCTACAGTGTATACAGAGGATAGGGCCCCCGCTACAGTGTATACAGAGGATAGGGGCCCCGCTACAGTGTATACAGAGGATAGGGCCCCCGCTACAGTGTATACAGAGGATAGGGGCCCCGCTACAGTGTATACAGAGGATAGGGGCCCCGCTACAGTGTATACAGAGGATAGGGCCCCCGCTACAGTGTATACAGAGGATAGGGGCCCCGCTACAGTGTATACAGAGGATAGGGCCCCCGCTACAGTGTATACAGAGGATAGGGGCTCCACTACAGTGTATACAGAGGATAGGGGCTCCACTACAGTGTATACAGAGGATAGGGGCCCCGCTACAGTGTATACAGAGGATAGGGGCCCGCTACAGTGTATACAGAGGATAGGGGCCCCCAATTACAAAATTAACAGTTCAGGGGCCCTAAGTCACAATATACTAAGAGGATACGGCCCCCAGTATCAAAATAAAGAAAGTACTGTGACCCCCTACTACAATATACACAGAGGATGGGGCCCCCAGCTATAATATACACAGGTTGGGGGTTCCAAAGTAACAACATAATAGGATAATACCGCCATATAGCACTGAAATAATAGTGTTATATCACTTCTGTTACATTGTACTTCCATCTAATACAGAAATAATATTGTCTTATAGGGCTGACGTTATACTGCCATATAATGAGGATACAATACAGCCATATAGCGCTGAAATACTGCCGTCATATAGTGCTGAAATAACACAGCCATATAATATTGACCTAACATTGCCATATAGTGCTGAAAATGTACCACCATATAATGATAAAATAATACTGCCATATAATGCAGAGATAATATTGTCTTATAGGGCTGATGTTATACTGCCATATAATGAGGATACAATACTGCCATATAGCGCTGAAATACTGCTGTCATATAGCGCTGAAATGACACAGCCATATAATATTGACCTAATATTGCCATATAGTGCTGAAAAATACCACCATATAATGATAAAATAATACTGCCATATAATGCAGAGATAATCCCACAGCCCTGACCCGATATAATCTACACAGAGGACAGAATATACCACTATGTACAGTATATGTCATGATTTGGAGAGAGCGATGCTCTGAGCAGTGGTGTAATAGTCTGCAGGATATATCATGTATGATATCAGTACAGACAGGCTCAGGGGTCCGCCAGGCGGTAGATCAGAGGCTCCTGTGCATTATATGGCGTCGCACTCTCACGGATCTGATAAATATGGCGGAAGAAATCCTGGGAGACGGAACAATGTTGTCAGTAAATTGCATCGGGCGTGCGGCGCCTAGTGTGTACGCGCAGCTATATACACCGCCGGCTGTGCGCCGCAGATACCATACAAAGGATGAAACACAATCTATAGGCTGGGGATCCATGTCCGCGCGGGGGTGGGGGTCCGCCGGGGGGGAGGGGGGGGGGCTTCTATTTATTTTAATCTCATATTTTATTCTAAGTAAAATTGAAATCCTGGGAAATGACAATGGAAATGAAATAACGGCGGCGAATCCGTAGAATCAGGCGTCCGCTCGCCGTAATCGCCCCCGAATATTTACTGCTGTTTGTCAGGATGATTTTTTTCATCTTTCTGCAGATATTGGGGATTTAATTGTGTGGCCGCCATTTATTGCCAGGACATTACACAGCTGAGGGTTCGTTACAGTCACATCAGCAGATCAACCTCTGCCCCGCCCTGGTGGTTACAATGTGTCAGACCAGGGGATACAACTGTAACAAACCCTCAGCTGTGAGGAGGATTGATCAGCAGGGACCAGCATATGGTGGGGGATTCTGCACCTGATCTCCCTCCATCCTCACACATCTCTCTTCTCTCCCCAGGACGCTTTGCTGACACTTGGTTCTGCCATCGACATCCCCCGACTCCGAGACGCCATCAGAGATGCCATTACTTCTGTTTTGCCAAAAGTGGTAAGTGCTGCAAAACACAACCAAAGAGTGATGTCATGTATGTACACAGTGACTGCACCAGCAGAATAGTGAGCGCAGCTCTGGAGTATAATACAGGATAAGTAATGTAATGTATGTACACAGTGACTGCACCAGCAGAATAGTGAGCGCAGCTCTGGGGTATAATACAGGATAAGTAATGTAATGTATGTACACAGTGACTGTACCAGCAGAATAGTGAGCGCAGCTCTGGAGTATAATACAGGATAAGTAATGTAATGTATGTACACAGTGACTGTACCAGCAGAATAGTGAGCGCAGCTCTGCAGTATAATACAGGATAAGTAATGTAATGTATGTACACAGAGACTGCACCTCAAAATAGTGAGCGCAGCTCTGGAGTATAATACAGTATAAGTAATGTAATGTATGTACACAGTGACTGTACCAGCAGAATAGTGAGCGCAGCTCTGGAGTATAATACAGGATAAGTAATGTAATGTATGTACACAGTGACTGCACCAGCAGAATAGTGAGCGCAGCTCTGGAGTATAATACAGGATAAGTAATGTAATGTATGTACACAGTGACTGCACCAGCAGAATAGTGAGCGCAGCTCTGGAGTATAATACAGGATAAGTAATGTAATGTATGTACACAGTGACTGTACCAGCAGAATAGTGAGCGCAGCTCTGGAGTATAATACAGGATAAGTAATGTAATGTATGTACACAGTGACTGTACCAGCAGAATAGTGAGCGCAGCTCTGGAGTATAATACAGGATAAGTAATGTAATGTATGTACACAGTGACTGCACCAGCAGAATAGTGAGCGCAGCTCTGGAGTATAATACAGTATAAGTAATGTAATGTATGTACACAGTGACTGTACCAGCAGAATAGTGAGCGCAGCTCTGGAGTATAATACAGGATAAGTAATGTAATGTATGTACACAGTGACTGCACCAGCAGAATAGTGAGCGCAGCTCTGGAGTATAATACAGGATAAGTAATGTAATGTATGTACACAGTGATTGCACCAGCAGAATAGTGAGCGCGGCTCTGGAGTATAATACAGGATAAGTAATGTAATGTATGTACACAGTGACTGTACCAGCAGAATAGTGAGCGCGGCTCTGGAGTATAATACAGGATAAGTAATGCAATGTATGTACACAGTGACTGTACCAGCAGAATAGTGAGCGCAGCTCTGGGGTATAATACAGGATAAGTAATGTAATGTATGTACACAGTGACTGCACCAGCAGAATAGTGAGCACAGCTCTGGAGTATAATACAGGATAAGTAATGTAATGTATGTACACAGTGACTGTACCAGCAGAATAGTGAGCGCAGCTCTGGAGTATAATACAGGATAAGTAATGTATGTACACAGTGACTGTACCAGCAGTATAGTGAGCGCAGCTCTGGAGTATAATACAGGATAAGTAATGCAATGTATGTACACAGTGACTGTACCAGCAGAATAGTGAGCGCAGCTCTGGAGTATAATACAGGATAAGTAATGTAATGTATGTACAGAGTGACTGCACCAGCAGAATAGTGAGCGCAGCTCTGGAGTATAATACAGGATAAGTAATGTAATGTATGTACAGAGTGACTGCACCAGCAGAATAGTGAGCGCAGCTCTGGAGTATAATACAGGATGTAACTCAGAATCAGTATATACAATGTTCTATATATAGACAGCACCTTATAATTTCACTTACAGTCACATCTGTCTTGTACACATTGTCAGTCTTATCCTGGAGATCTGTGGTCGGTCTCTTTGATATCGGATTATTATATCGCTTTCGTTGCTTTTTGCCGCCATTCGCCTGTTTGCTAATTGCTTACTTTGTGTGAATGAGGACGGTAAAAGATTCATGAGAACAACGCGTCTTGTGGGAATCCTGGTATGAGAACAGCCTCTGTGTGAACGGAGCGATGTCCTTTGTAGACGCCCTGGGGATATCCTGCTCGGGAAAGAACCTGAATTTGGAATTAGCCACGTGCTCCGGGCCCGGCTCACAGGAGGCCTCGCCGTCTGCGCCCCAAACAGCCGGAGCTTCGCTAATTGAGGGGGGGGGGGGGGGGATGCGGCGACCGGCTGTAAATGCTGAGCTCGGGATATTACACGCTGTAGCGTTTCCACATGGCCAGGCCCAGATCTGCAGATCCCCAGGTGCCAAGTTTAGTCGAAGAAGTTGGTGGAAGAGAAAGTTTAATGTTGTGGCCTAGATTGAGCGGCTGCGGTGTCCTAGATTGTCTGCGGCGGCGGATCGCCTCCGTGTCCCAGATAGAGCTATCCATGTAGGAGCCTGCCCTGCAAAGCTGACAATCTAATGACTGACACATGTGTCCATGACTAATACAGCCCCCTGGCCAGGTGGTCACTTCTAGTCCTTCCGCAGAGGACCCCGGATTAGCGCATGAGCTGTCCGCCGGTGTATATACCGTACTCCATAGCGTATACACTTCCGGGAGAACGACCACAGAAGTTACACAACATCGGAGCAGTTATTTTCCGGTTTGGTGCCGGGCGCTGGGGATTTGGTGCAGCGGTGGGGAGCTGGCACTGAATCCATCAGATGGGATGTGCTGCCCCCCATGTCATCGCGTTTTATCAAGGAGGTTTATTGAGCATGAAATTGGGATCAACTGTGTGTCACTGAATGGAGGAAGACGCCAATAAGCCGCAGATGGGGAGCGAGTAGTGCAGCAATACAGGGAACAGGGGGAGATAATATCCACGCTGCCTGCAAACCCAGTGTCAGCATGTTCAGCACCCCAAGTGTCATTATCCTGTACCCCGAGTATCAGCCTGTCATTATCCTGTACCCCAAGTATCAGCCTGTCATTATCCTGTACCCCAAGTATCAGCCTGTCATTATCCTGTACCCCAAGTATCAGCCTGTCATTATCCTGTACCCCAAGTATCAGCCTGTCATTATCCTGTACCCCAAGTATCAGCCTGTCATTATCCTGTACCCCAAGTATCAGCCTGTCATTATCCTGTACCCCAAGTATCAGCCTGTCATTATCCTGTACCCCGAGTATCAGCCTGTCATTATCCTGTACCCCAAGTATCAGCCTGTCATTATCCTGTACCCCAAGTATCAGCCTGTCATTATCCTGTACCCCGAGTATCAGCCTGTCATTATCCTGTACCCCGAGTATCAGCCTGTCATTATCCTGTACCCCGAGTATCAGCCTGTCATTATCCTGTACCCCGAGTATCCGCCTGTCATTATCCTGTACCCCAAGTATCAGCCTGTCACTATCCTGTACCCCAAGTATCAGCCTGTCACTATCCTGTACCCCAAGTATCAGCCTGTCATTATCCTGTACCCCGAGTATCCGCCTGTCATTATCCTGTACCCCAAGTATCAGCCTGTCATTACCCTGTACCCCAAGTATCAGCCTGTCACTATCCTGTACCCCAAGTATCAGCCTGTCATTATCCTGTACCCCAAGTATCAGCCTGTCATTACCCTGTACCCCGAGTGTCAGCCTGTCATTACCCTGTACCCCGAGTATCAGCCTGTCATTATCCTGTACCCCGAGTATCAGTCTGTCATTTTCCCGTACCCCAAGTATCAGCCTGTCATTATCCCGTACCCCAAGTGTCAGCCTGTCATTATCCTGTACCCCGAGTATCAGCCTGTCATTATCCCGTACCCCAAGTATCAGCCTGTCATTATCCTGTACCCCAAGTATCAGCCTGTCATTATCCTGCACCCCAAGTATCAGCCTGTCATTATCCTGTACCCCAAGTATCAGCCTGTCATTATCCTGTACCCCGAGTATCAGCCTGTCATTATCCTGTACCCCGAGTGTCAGCCTGTCATTATCCTGTACCCCAAGTATCAGCCTGTCATTATCCTGTACCCCAAGTATCAGCCTGTCATTACCCTGTACCCCGAGTGTCAGCCTGTCATTATCCTGTACCCCAAGTATCAGCCTGTCATTATCCTGTACCCCGAGTATCAGCCTGTCATTATCCTGTACCCCGAGTATCCGCCTGTCATTATCCTGTACCCCAAGTATCAGCCTGTCATTATCCTGTACCCCAAGTATCAGCCTGTCATTATCCTGTACCCCAAGTATCAGCCTGTCATTATCCTGTACCGCAGGTGTCAGCCTGTCATTATCCTGTACCCCAGGTATCAGCCTGTCACTATCCTGTACCCCAAGTATCAGCCTGTCATTCTCCTGTACCCCAAGTATCAGTCTGTCATTATCCTGTACCCCAAGTATCAGCCTGTCACTATCCTGTACCCCAAGTATCAGCCTGTCATTATCCTGTACCCCAAGTATCAGCCTGTCACTATCCTGTACCCCAAGTATCAGCCTGTCATTCTCCTGTACCCCAAGTATCAGCCTGTCATTATCCTGTACCCCAAGTATCAGCCTGTCACTATCCTGTACCCCAAGTATCAGCCTGTCATTCTCCTGTACCCCAAGTATCAGCCTGTCATTATCCTGTACCCCGAGTATCAGCCTGTCATTCTCCTGTACCCCAAGTATCAGCCTGTCATTATCCTGTACCCCAAGTATCCGCCTGTCATTATCCTGTACCCCAAGTATCAGCCTGTCATTATCCTGTACCCCAAGTATCAGCCTGTCATTATCCTGTACCCCAAGTATCAGCCTGTCATTATCCTGTACCCCAAGTATCAGCCTGTCATTATCCTGTACCCCAAGTATCAGCCTGTCATTATCCTGTACCCCAAGTATCAGCCTGTCATTATCCTGTACCCCAAGTATCCGCCTGTCATTATCCTGCACCGTCCCATGTGCCTCGTTGTCGGGGTCCTGCGTTCCGCTTTGTATAATCTGCTGACACTAGGAGGGGGATCTTAGGATAATATTTATCTCAGGACCTGATACTTATTGAATCTGCAGAATATTTTCAGGTTTACTGCTCCTAAGCCTTGAAATATTGAAGCGACACAGAAAGTCTTCCTGACTAATGGAAAGTGAATGAAGGCAGCGTCTGGATCTCCATCCTCAGGACGCCTCGTGCCGGGTCCATCTCATTCCCATTCCTCACATATGATAATGATAGGAGGCAGCAGGACATCTGCCGCTGCTTCATATTGATCACATTGTATCTCAGCAGAGAGGAGCCATTGTCATGCTGTAGTCATCCGCGGCATTGAGTGACATTCCCAGGGAACGGATCAGCACCTCCTAGTCATCTCCAGCCCACAACGTTTGATGTGCGAATATATTACCGTCCTCCATTATAATGGCTTCGCTTCTGTAAAGACATGATCAACAATCAAAGAGGAACCATAGAGGTCGGCAAGGTCGGGGTTAATAGCGGGGGGCTCTCATCTATTAGTCATAAAGGACAAGGGGTACCCAGGTGAATACCCAACATGAACAGCTTATTCATTCCACTAGGAACTACTGTGTAATGCTTCATGTCACCTGTGGGGGCGCTGTAGGGGAAATGAACCCTTGCAGATGGTTTCCCAGGATCGGTGACCCTTCTTGCAAAAATTAAGTTTCCAAAGCCCACACATTTATAATGCTAAAACCTCATGAAACATTGAGTCAAGCCATCCTAAGATCGAGTCTTATTTCTTCATTTCCCAACATTTTGTAGCCGATACTAAGTGTCCTGGTAACAAGACATTTCTTTGAGAAAGTTTTAACTTTGCTCCTCCGCAGGGGGCTGATACATTAAGGAGCAGGACCTTCTTGAGCTCCTGATTCAGCACCTTGGACAGGGACAGGGACAAAGACTCAAGAAGCGTAGACTTGTGGGACCCCTGACCATAGTCTTCACCTATAGATGAAGACTGTTCTTATGAAGATGTTATCAGCCAATATGACTTCTATAAGACAAAGAGGGATCTTGGGAAAACTTGGAGGATTTGCTGGGACATGGGGGGGTCTAAGGTGAGTGGGTAGAAGCACAGGGACCCCACAAGGAGCAGAGGACATGTTATTGCAGAATGGAGGAGCGCTCAGCACCATGGACAGGGACACCATGAAGACGCTCAATGATAGATTGTGGACCATGTGGCGGTATCTCTAAGTATTTGCATTGACTCCTGACCTTGACTCCCAGCTATAGATCTATCAGCCATATAAGCGGTATAACCGCTGTAGATATTTCCGCACCTGGCGTTTTATCTCAGCCTTCACGTCATCTCCGATATTTCCTCCGAGAAAAGACCAAGAAAAACAAATCAATTGTGTCCACGGATCGTTCCTTCCTTATCAGGAGATAATAAGGTGAATTCAATGACCTCCGATCCGGATGATCGAACCAAACTCCACGGTGAATTGTCATTCAGACGCATGTGGGGGGTTGGGGCGCAGACTGCTAAGGGATTGGAGAATCGAGAGGCTGCTCAGAATTAGAAAATATGGCTCCTTGCTTCCAAAACAGCGCCACGCCTGGTCACAGGTTATGTGTGGTATTACAGCTCAGGTCCATGCGCTGCAATGACACTGAGCTGCAATACCAGACATGACCCGTGCACAGGCAGGGCGCTGTTTTGGTAATTCTGGGTAACCTGATGGACTTGGTTATGATGCCGATATAGGCAATGGCCATTACAGATACTGTAGATGCAGGTGGGATTATCTCCATACAGTGACTACAATCTCCTTTCTAGCGCCTCCTGCTGGTCTTGTTACTACATAGCATAGGGCACTAGCTGATGATGTCATCAGTATCTAATCCCACCTGATACCCCTATGGACAATGGACCTTCCAGCTATTTTGCAGTGACCTCATGCCCTCCTGTATTTCAGGACAATGCCTTTATCTACCTGCTGGACGTGGAGGGCCGCTTGGTGTGCGATGACCCCTACCATGAGCTGCCTCAGGAAGGAAAACTCAGGTAAGAAGACCTCATCTATATCCAGTGCCGAGACATCATGTGAACAGCACTGAGGGTATACGGAGGAGGGGAGTGCACTGTATACATCTCATCTGCAGGGGGTGAATATTAATGCAACGTGAAGGGAACAAGCAGACAACATGTATATAGGAAGCCTTGGCAGTAGGGATAATGTATATGGTTATAGGTGAAGTTATATGGGGGTATACTGGATATATGGGGTATATTATACTGGATATATGGGGGTATATTATACTGATATATGGGGTATATTATACTGGTATATGGGGGTATATTATACTGATATATGGGGGTATATTATACTGATATATGGGGGTATATTATACTGGATATATGGGGTATATTATACTGGATATATGGGGGTATATTATACTGGATATATGGGGTATATTATACTGGATATATGGGGGTATATTATACTGGATATATGGGGGTATATTATACTGGATATATGGGGTATATTATACTGGATATATGGGGTATATTATACTGGATATATGGGGGTATATTATACTGGATATATGGGGTATATTATACTGGATATATGGGGGTATATTATACTGGATATATGGGGGTATATTATACTGGATATATGGGGTATATTATACTGGATATATGGGGGTATATTATACTGGATATATGGGGGTATATTATACTGGATATATGGAGGTATATTATACTGATATATGGGGTATATTATACTGGATATATGGGGTATATTATACTGGATATATGGGGGTATATTATACTGGATATATGGGGTATATTATACTGGATATATGGGGTATATTATACTGGATATATGGGGGTATATTATACTGGATATATGGGGTATATTATACTGGATATATGGGGGTATATTATACTGGATATATGGGGGTATATTATACTGGATATATGGAGGTATATTATACTGGATATATGGAGGTATATTATACTGGATATATGGGGTATATTATACTGGATATATGGGGGTATATTATACTGGATATATGGGGGTATATTATACTGGATATATGGGGGTATATTATACTGGATATATGGAGGTATATTATACTGATATATGGGGGTATATTATACTGGATATATGGGGGTATATTATACTGGATATATGGGGGTATATTATACTGGATATATGGGGGTATATTATACTGGATATATGGGGGTATATTATACTGGATATATGGGGGTATATTATACTGATATATGGGGTATATTATACTGGATATATGGGGGTATATTATACTGGATATATTGGGGTATATTATACTGATATATGGGGGTATATTATACTGGATATATGGGGGTATATTATACTGGATATATGGGGTATATTATACTGATATATGGGGTATATTATACTGGATATATGGGGGTATATTATACTGGATATATTGGGGTATATTATACTGGATATATGGAGTATATTATACTGATATATGGGGTATATTATACTGGATATATGGAGTATATTATACTGGATATATGGGGTATATTATACTGGATATATGGGGTATATTATACTGGATATATGGGGTATATTATACTGGATATATGGGGGTATATTATACTGGTTATATGGGGGTATATTATACTGGATATATGGGGGTATATTATACTGGATATATGGGGGTATATTATACTGGATATATGGGGGTATATTATACTGGTTAGACTGGTTAGATGTGTAGATATATATACAAGGACTTTCTGGGATGTTTATAGCACTATCAGTATAAAATGGACTGAAAATAAAATCCATATCCAAGGTGTCTCCGAGTTCCCGTATGATGGGATCCCGCCACTGCGTTTTCATTATCGCCTCTAATATGGAGATCTGTTCCTGGTTGTCAGACATGGCAGCTGTATATTCTCAGGTTCCTGGGCGGCTCAGTGTAATTCTCAGCTGCGGGATCTCATTATCACCTGTGACAGGTGCGCTGTCTTATTATAATACAGGGGAGGGGGCTCAGTCTGTGTATGAGACCCAATAAGTCTGAACTGTGGAGTGTGGATAATATGGGTGAGGGGACGCTATCTATATTGGGGGATGATGAAGTGGCTGTTCTGTGACTTCTTACATGATGTGTACCCTATACAGGACATCATATATCTCAGTATATTCCATACAATATTCTCTGCATCTTTGCTGATGAGTCTGGAATATGAATGGACTATAAATACCCCAACCACTACCTAAACCAGTGCCCAAACCAGTGCCCCAACCAGAGCCCCAACCACTACCCAAACCAGTGCCCCAACCACTAACCAAACCTATGCTCAAACCAGTGCCCCAACCCCTACCCCAACCACTTCTCAAAGCAGTGCCCCAAGCACTACTCCAACCACTGCCCACACCATTGCCCCAACCACTAACCAAACCTCTGCCCAAACCACTATCCCAACCAGTGCCCAAACCAGTGCCCCAACCACTGCCCAAACCACTACCCAAACCAGTGCCCCAACCACTGCCCCAACTAATGTCCCAACTAGTGCACCAACCACTTCTCCAACCACTGCCAAAACCTCTGCCCCAACCACTACCCAAACCAGTGCCCCAACCACTACCCAAACCACTATCCCAACTAGTGCCACAACGACTACCCCAACCACTGCCCCAGCCACTACCCAACCCACTGCCCCAACCAGTTCCCCAACCACTACTCTAACCAGTGCCCCAACCACTACTCTAACCAGTGCCCCAACCACTACCCCAACCAGTGCCCCAACCACTACCCAGACTAGTGCCCCAACCACTACCCAGACTAGTGCCCTAACCACTGCCCAAACTAGTGCCCCAACCACTACCCAGACTAGTGCCCCAACCAGTGCCCAAACCAGTGCCCCAACCACTGCCCCAACTAATGTCCCAAACTAGTGCACCAGCCACTTCTCCAACCACTGCCAAAACCTCTGCCCCAACCACTACCCAAACCAGTGCCCCAACCACTACCCAAACCACTATCCCAGCTAGTGCCACAACGACTGTCCCAACCACTGCCCAACCCACTGCCCCAACAACTGCCCAACCCACTGCCCCAACCACTACCCAACCCACTGCCCCAACCACTACTCTAACCAGTGCCCCAACCACTGCCCCAACCAGTGCCCCAACCACTGCCCCAACAAGTGCCCCAACTACTACCCAGACTAGTGCCCCAACCACTGCCCAAACCAGTGCCCCAACCACTGCCCAAACTAGTGCCCCAACCACTACCCAGACTAGTGCCCCAACCACTGCCCCAACTAATGTCCCAACTAGTGCACCAACCACTTCTCCAACCACTGCCAAAACCTCTGCCCCAACCACTACCCAAACCACTATCCCAACTAGTGCCACAATGACTACCCCAACCACTGCCCAACCCACTGCCCCAACCACTGCCCAACCCACTGCCCCAACCACTACCCAACCCACTGCCCCAACCACTACCCAACCCACTGCCCCAACCACTACTCTAACCACTGCCCCAACCACTACTCCAACCACTGCCCCAACCACTGCCCAAACCAGTGCCCCAACCACTACCCAGACTAGTGCCCCAACCACTGCCCAAACCAGTGCCCCAACCACTACCCAGACTAGTGCCCCAATCACTGTTCCAACCACTACTTCAATCACTGTCCAAACCAGTGCCCCAACCACTACCCCAACCATTTCCCCAACCACTGCCTCAATCATTGCCCAAACCAGTAGCCTAACCAGTGCCCCGCCCCATGTAATTATATACTGACCCTTCAGGCATGCTAATCTGCAGCCTGAAACTATTGAGTTTTGTTCCCTGATGGGCATTTACCTTCAAGCTATGTATAAATGTTGCAGCGCTCCCCTTATCCACTTACCTGTATATTGTCAGGAATCAATAACATCTGTTCATCAGCCGGAGAAAGATATATAACTTATACCAGCTGTACATATAGAATTATATACAGTATATACCCAGGTTATACCGGCTGTACATATATAATTATATCCAGTATATACCCAGGTTATACCAGCTGTACATATATAATTATATCCAGTATATACCAAGGTTATACCGGCTGTACATATATAATTATATACAGTATATACCCAGGTTATACCGTCTGTACATATATAATTATATACAATATATACCCAGGTTATACCGGCTGTACATATATAATTATATACAGTATATACACAGGTTATACCAGCTGTACATATATAATTATATACAGTATATACCCAGGTTATACCGGCTGTACATATAGAATTATATCCAGTATATACCCAGATTATACCAGCTGTACATATATAATTATATCCAGTATATACCCAGGTTATACCAGCTGCACATATATAATTATATACAGGAGATACCCAGGTTATACCGGCTGTACATATATAATTATATACAGTATATACCCAGGTTATACCGGTTGTACATATAGAATTATATACAGTATATACCCAGGTTATACCGGCTGTACATATAGAATTATATACAGGAGATACCCAGGTTATACCGGCTGTACATATAGAATTATATACAGGAGATACCCAGGTTATACCGGCTGTACATATATAACTATATACAGGAGATACCCAGGTTACACCGGCTGTACATATATAATTATATACAGGAGATACCCAGGTTATACCAGCTGTACATATATAACTATATACAGGAGATACCCAGGTTATACCGGCTGTACATATATAACTATATACAGTATATACCCAGGTTATACCGGCTGTACATATATAACTATATACAGGAGATACCCGGGTTATACCGGCTGTACATATATAATTATATACAGGAGATACCCAGGTTATACCGGCTGTACATATATAATTATATACAGTATATACCCAGGTTATACCGGCTGTACATATAGAATTATATACAGTATATACCCAGGTTATACCAGCTGTACATATAGAATTATATACAGGAGATACCCAGGTTATACCGGCTGTACATATATAACTATATATAGGAGATACCCAGGTTACACCGGCTGTACATATATAATTATATACAGGAGATACCCAGGTTATAACGGCTGTACATATAGAATTATATACAGTATATACCCAGGTTATACCGGCTGTACATATAGAATTATATACAGTATATACCCAGGTTATACCAGCTGTACATATAGAATTATATACAGGAGATACCCAGGTTATACCGGCTGTACATATATAACTATATATAGGAGATACCCAGGTTACACCGGCTGTACATATATAACTATATACAGGAGATACCCAGGTTATACCGGCTGTACATATATAACTATATACAGGAGATACCCAGGTTATACCGGCTGTACATATATAACTATATACAGGAGATACCCAGGTTACACCGGCTGTACATATATAATTATATACAGGAGATACCCAGGTTATACCGGCTGTACATATATAACTATATACAGGAGATACCCAGGTTATACCGGCTGTACATATATAACTATATACAGGAGATACCCAGGTTATACCGGCTGTACATATATAACTATATACAGGAGATACCCAGGTTATACCGGCTGTACATATATAATTATATACAGGAGATACCCAGGTTATACCGGCTGTACATATATAACTATATACAGGAGATACCCAGGTTATACCGGCTGTACATATATAATTATATACAGTATATACCCAGGTTATACCGGCTGTACATATATAATTATATACAGTATATACCCAGGTTATACCAGCATGGTCCATATCCCTATATACAATTTATACCTTCTCCCTCCTTAGATATAAGGATTTGTTTGTGTTGTCTGAGGCTTTAGTTTTATTTTATATGCAAATCGGAAAAAAACAGAAATCCCCCCCCCCCCCACATGTAGAACGTTTAATATTCCATTTCCCTTCAGGCCTTGAAATGCATTAAGAGAAAAAATTGTATATTTAACATCTAAATAAATGAATCTTTTTCCCCTTTGAACAATTTCACTTTTAATGGAATTTTCTATTTGACATTTCTTTCACTTTCTGCGGATTCTAATTCACTCTCCATTAATACAGAAAGACGCAAAAACTATAAAGATGGCAAATATTAAATGTGTACAATGTGGCGACTGCATATTATTATACAGAGAGCTCCGAGGGAATACTAAGCCGTGTATCTAATCCTATATGTGTGATACTGTATACTGAGCCGTGTATCTAATCCTATCCTGTGTGATACTGTATACTGAGCTGTGTATCTAATCCTATCCTGTGTGATACTGTATACTGAGCTGTGTATCTAATCCTATCCTGTGTGATACTGTATACTGAGCTGTGTACCTAATCCTATCCTGTGTGATACTGTATACTGAGCTGTGTATCTAATCCTATATGTGTGATACTGTATACTGAGCTGTGTATCTAATCCTATCCTGTGTGATACTGTATACTGAGCTGTGTACCTAATCCTATCCTGTGTGATACTGTATACTGAGCTGTGTATCTAATCCTATATGTGTGATACTGTATACTGAGCTGTGTATCTAATCCTATCCTGTGTGATACTGTATACTGAGCTGTGTATCTAATCCTATCCTGTGTGATACTGTATACTAAGCTGTGTATCTAATCCTATCCTGTGTGATACTGTATACTAAGCTGTGTATCTAATCCTATCCTGTGTGATACTGTATACTGAGCTGTGTATCTAATCCTATCCTGTGTGATACTGTATACTGAGCCGTGTATCTAATCCTATCCTGTGTGATACTGTATACTGAGCCGTGTATCTAATCCTATCCTGTGTGATACTGTATACTGAGCCGTGTATCTAATCCTATCCTGTGTGATACTGTATACTGAGCTGTGTATCTAATCCTATCCTGTCTGATACTGTATACTGAGCTGTGTATCTAATCCTATCCTGTGTGATACTGTATACTGAGCTGTGTATCTAATCCTATCCTGTGTGATACTGTATACTGAGCCGTGTATCTAATCCTATCCTGTGTGATACTGTATACTGAGCCGTGTATCTAATCCTATCCTGTGTGATACTGTATACTGAGCCGTGTATCTAATCCTGTCCTGTGTGATACTGTATACTGAGCCGTGTATCTAATCCTATCCTGTGTGATACTGTATACTGAGCTGTGTATCTAATCCTATCCTGTGTGATACTGTATACTAAGCCGTGTATCTAATCCTATCCTGTGTGATACTGTATACTGAGCCGTGTATCTAATCCTATCCTGTGTGATACTGTATACTGAGCTGTGTATCTAATCCTATCCTGTGTGATACTGTATACTGAGCTGTGTATCTAATCCTATATGTGTGATACTGTATACTGAGCAGTGTATCTAATCCTATCCTGTGTGATACTGTATACTGAGCTGTGTATCTAATCCTATCCTGTGTGATACTGTATACTAAGCTGTGTATCTAATCCTATCCTGTGTGATACTGTATACTAAGCCGTGTATCTAATCCTATCCTGTGTGATACTGTATACTGAGCTGTGTATCTAATCCTATCCTGTGTGATACTGTATACTGAGCTGTGTATCTAATCCTATCCTGTGTGATACTGTATACTGAGCCGTGTATCTAATCCTATCCTGTGTGATACTGTATACTGAGCCGTGTATCTAATCCTATCCTGTGTGATACTGTATACTGAGCCGTGTATCTAATCCTATCCTGTGTGATACTGTATACTGAGCAGTGTATCTAATCCTATCCTGTGTGATACTGTATACTGAGCTGTGTATCTAATCCTATCCTGTGTGATACTGTATACTGAGCCGTGTATCTAATCCTATCCTGTGTGATACTGTATACTGAGCCGTGTATCTAATCCTGTCCTGTGTGATACTGTATACTGAGCCGTGTATCTAATCCTATCCTGTGTGATACTGTATACTGAGCTGTGTATCTAATCCTATCCTGTGTGATACTGTATACTAAGCCGTGTATCTAATCCTATCCTGTGTGATACTGTATACTGAGCTGTGTATCTAATCCTATCCTGTGTGATACTGTATACTAAGCCGTGTATCTAATCCTATCCTGTGTGATACTGTATACTGAGCAGTGTATCTAATCCTATCCTGTGTGATACTGTATACTGAGCTGTGTATCTAATCCTATCCTGTGTGATACTGTATACTAAGCTGTGTATCTAATCCTATCCTGTGTGATACTGTATACTAAGCCGTGTATCTAATCCTATCCTGTGTGATACAGTATACTGAGCTGTGTATCTAATCCTATCCTGTGTGATACTGTATACTGAGCTGTGTATCTAATCCTATCCTGTGTGATACTGTATACTGAGCTGTGTATCTAATCCTATCCTGTGTGATACTGTATACTGAGCTGTATCTAATCCTATCCTGTGTGATACTGTATACTGAGCTGTGTATCTAATCCTATCCTGTGTGATACTGTATACTGAGCTGTGTATCTAATCCTATCCTGTGTGATACTGTATACTGAGCCGTGTATCTAATCCTATCCTGTGTGATACTGTATACTGAGCCGTGTATCTAATCCTATCCTGTGTGATACTGTATACTGAGCCGTGTATCTAATCCTGTCCTGTGTGATACTGTATACTGAGCTGTGTATCTAATCCTATCCTGTGTGATACTGTATACTGAGCTGTGTATCTAATCCTATCCTGTGTGATACTGTATACTAAGCCGTGTATCTAATCCTATCCTGTGTGATACTGTATACTGAGCTGTGTATCTAATCCTATCCTGTGTGATACTGTATACTAAGCTGTGTATCTAATCCTATCCTGTGTGATACTGTATACTGAGCAGTGTATCTAATCCTATCCTGTGTGATACTGTATACTGAGCTGTGTATCTAATCCTATCCTGTGTGATACTGTATACTAAGCTGTGTATCTAATCCTATCCTGTGTGATACTGTATACTAAGCCGTGTATCTAATCCTATCCTGTGTGATACTGTATACTGAGCTGTGTATCTAATCCTATCCTGTGTGATACTGTATACTGAGCAGTATCTAATCCTGTCCTGTGTGATACTGTATACTGAGCTGTGTATCTAATCCTATCCTGTGTGATACTGTATACTGAGCTGTGTATCTAATCCTATCCTGTGTGATACTGTATACTAAGCCGTGTATCTAATCCTATCCTGTGTGATACTGTATACTGAGCTGTGTATCTAATCCTATCCTGTGTGATACTGTATACTGAGCTGTGTATCTAATCCTATCCTGTGTGATACTGTATACTGAGCAGTGTATCTAATCCTATCCTGTGTGATACTGTATACTGAGCTGTGTATCTAATCCTATCCTGTGTGATACTGTATACTAAGCTGTGTATCTAATCCTATCCTGTGTGATACTGTATACTAAGCCGTGTATCTAATCCTATCCTGTGTGATACAGTATACTGAGCTGTGTATCTAATCCTATCCTGTGTGATACTGTATACTGAGCTGTGTATCTAATCCTATCCTGTGTGATACTGTATACTGAGCTGTGTATCTAATCCTATCCTGTGTGATACTGTATACTGAGCTGTATCTAATCCTATCCTGTGTGATACTGTATACTGAGCCGTGTATCTAATCCTATCCTGTGTGATACTGTATACTGAGCTGTGTATCTAATCCTATCCTGTGTGATACTGTATACTGAGCTGTGTATCTAATCCTATCCTGTGTGATACTGTATACTGAGCTGTGTATCTAATCCTATCCTGTGTGATACTGTATACTGAGCCGTGTATCTAATCTCTCTCACTTGCACTCCCTCTTTGTCTCTCTTTTGCTCTCTCTCTCGCTCTCTCTTGCTGTCTCTCTCGCTGTCTCTCTCTCTCCCTCTGTCTCTCTCTCACGCTCTCTCTCTGTCTCTCTCGCTCTCTCTCTTGCTCTCACGCTCTCTCTCTGTCTCTCTCTCACTCTTGCTGTCTCTCTCTCTCTCTGTCTCTCTCGCTCTCTCTCTTGCTCTCACGCTCTCTCTCTCGCTCTCTCTCGCTCTCTCTCTTGCTCTCACGCTCTCTCTCTCACTCTTGCTGTCTCTCTCTCTCGCTCTCACGCTCTCTCTCTGTCTCTCTCGCTCTCTCTCTTGCTCTCACGCTCTCTCTCTCTCACTCTTGCTGTCTCTCTCTCTCGCTCTCACGCTCTCTCTCTGTCTCTCTCGCTCTCTCTCGCTCTCTCTCTTGCTCTCACGCTCTCTCTCTCTCACTCTTGCTGTCTCTCTCTCTCGCTCTCACGCTCTCTCTCTGTCTCTCTCGCTCTCTCTCTTGCTCTCACGCTCTCTCTCTCTCTCTCACTCTTGCTGTCTCTCTCTCTCGCTCTCACGCTCTCTCTCTGTCTCTCTCGCTCTCTCTCGCTCTCTCTCTTGCTCTCACGCTCTCTCTCTCTCTCACTCTTGCTGTCTCTCTCTCTCGCTCTCACGCTCTCTCTCTGTCTCTCTCGCTCTCTCTCTTGCTCTCACGCTCTCTCTGTCTCTCTCTCTCTCTCTCACTCTTGCTGTCTCTCTCTCTCGCTCTCACGCTCTCTCTCTGTCTCTCACGCTCTCTCTCTCTCTCACTCACTCTTGCTGTCTCTCTCTCTCGCTCTCACGCTCTCTCTCTGTCTCTCTCGCTCTCTCTCGCTCTCTCTCTTGCTCTCACGCTCTCTCTCTCTCTCTCTCTCACTCTTGCTGTCTCTCTCTCTCGCTCTCACGCTCTCTCTCTGTCTCTCTCGCTCTCTCTCTTGCTCTCACGCTCTCTCTCTCTCTCTCACTCTTGCTGTCTCTCTCTCTCGCTCTCACGCTCTCTCTCTGTCTCTCTCGCTCTCTCTCTTGCTCTCACGCTCTCTCTCTGTCTCTCTCTCTCTCTCTCACTCTTGCTGTCTCTCTCTCTCGCTCTCACGCTCTCTCTCTGTCTCTCACGCTCTCTCTCTCTCTCACTCACTCTTGCTTTCTCTCTCTCTCGCTCTCACGCTCTCTCTCTGTCTCTCTCGCTCTCTCTCTTGCTCTCACGCTCTCTCTCTCTCTCACTCTTGCTGTCTCTCTCTCTCGCTCTCACGCTCTCTCTCTGTCTCTCTCGCTCTCTCTCTTGCTCTCACGCTCTCTCTCTCGCTCTCACTCTCGCTCTCTCTCTTTGGCCTCCTGGAATAAATCACTTTTACTAAATGAAGAAAAATGATGAGAGGCCAAATTGATTTATGCTGTGTCCGGGGCCGGGATGTGATTCATGGCTCTCATCGTGTGATGAAGACTCCGGAGCCGCTCTATCCCGGGGTCTGCCCACCATGATTATTCCAGACCACCTATATATTTATGTATACATGGAGTAACATAGGGGATCACTGCATTACAGCCCATACATTGGGGGCCCCCTACATGCTGTATACAACACTCACTCCGCATCCAATGTCTGATATGTTGTATATGTGGTCTGTAACAGCTTTCCTTTATGGTCCTCCACCCTCTAAGCCCATCTCCATTGAGAACCCATATATAAGACCCATCCTCCACTGAGAACCCATATATAAGACCCATCCTCCACTGAGAACCCATATATAAGACCCATCCTCCACTGAGAACCCATATATAAGACCCATCCTCCACTGAGAACCCATATATAATACCCCTCCTCCACTGAGAACCCATATATAAGACCCCTCCTCCACTGAGAACCCATATATAAGACCCATCCTCCACTGAGAACCCATATATAAGACCCCTCCTCCACTGAGAACCCATATATAAGACCCATCCTCCACTGAGAACCCATATGTAATACCCCTCCTCCACTGAGAACCCATATATAAGACCCATCCTCCACTGAGAACCCATATATAAGACCCATCCTCCACTGAGAACCCATATATAAGACCCATCCTCCACTGAGAACCCATATATAAGACCCATCCTCCACTGAGAACCCATATATAATACCCCTCCTCCACTGAGAACCCATATATAAGACCCCTCCTCCACTGAGAACCCATATATAAGACCCATCCTCCACTGAGAACCCATATATAATACCCCTCCTCCACTGAGAACCCATATATAAGACCCCTCCTCCACTGAGAACCCATATATAAGACCCATCCTCCACTGAGAACCCATTTATAAGACCCCTCCTCCACTGAGAACCCATATATAAGACCCATCCTCCACTGAGAACCCATTTATAAGACCCCTCCTCCACTGAGAACCCATATGTAATACCCCTCCTCCACTGAGAACCCATATATAAGACCCATCCTCCACTGAGAACCCATATGTAATACCCCTCCTCCACTGAGAACCCATATATAAGACCCATCCTCCACTGAGAACCCATATGTAATACCCCTCCTCCACTGAGAACCCATATGTAATACCCCTCCTCCACTGAGAACCCATATATAAGACCCATCCTCCACTGAGAACCCATATATAAGACCCATCCTCCACTGAGAACCCATATATAAGACCCATCCTCCACTGAGAACCCATATATAAGACCCATCCTCCACTGAGAACCCATATGTAATACCCCTCCTCCACTGAGAACCCATATATAAGACCCCTCCTCCACTGAGAACCCATATATAAGACCCATCCTCCACTGAGAACCCATATGTAATACCCCTCCTCCACTGAGAACCCATATGTAATACCCCTCCTCCACTGAGAACCCATATGTAATACCCCTCCTCCACTGAGAACCCATATGTAATACCCCTCCTCAACTTTGAGCCCATATAAGAGTCCTCCCCCATTGAGAATCCCGATATAACTTCTCCTCCACATAGTGTCCATATATAGGACCTCTCCTCTGCTGAGCTCCTTTTTCTAACATTCTTCCTTCACTGAGCTCCCATATAGAAGTCCTCGCCCCACTGAGCACTCATATGTAAATATAAGACCCCTCCTCCTTGAGTGCCCGTATATAAGACCCCTCCTCCTTGAGTGCCCGTATATAAGACCCCTCCTCCTTGAATGCCCATATATGACCCCCTCCTCCTTGAGTGCCTGTATAAAGACCCCTCCTCCTTGAGTGCCTGTATATAAGACCCCTCCTCCTTGAATGCCCGTATATAAAACCCACTCCTCCTCGAGTGCCCGTATATAAGACCCCTCCTCCTTGAATGCCCATATATGACCCCCTCCTCCTTGAGTGCCTGTATAAAGACCCCTCCTCCTTTAATGCCCGTATATAAAACCCCCTCCTCCTCGAGTGCCTGTATAAAGACCCCTCCTCCTTGAGTGCCCGTATATAAGACCCCTCCTCCTTGAGTGCCCGTATATAAGACCCCTCCTCCTTGAATGCCCATATATGACCCCCTCCTCCTTGAGTGCCTGTATATAAGACCCCCTCCTCCTTGAGTGCCTGTATAGAAGACCCCTCCTCCTTGAGTGCCCGTATATAAGACCCCTCCTCCTTGAGTTCCTGTATATAAGACCCCCTCCTCCTTGAGTGCTTGTATATAAGACCCCTCCTCCTTGCGTGCCTGTATATAAGACCCCCTCCTCCTTGAATGCCCATATATAAGACCCCCTCCTCCTCGAGTGTCCGTATATAAGACCCCTCCTCAGTGAGTGCCTGTATATAAGACCCCTCCTCCTTGCGTGCCTGTATATAAGACCCCCTCCTCCTTGAATGCCCGTATATATAATTACTGTCTCCACTTTATTGTGCAGCCATTCTGGATTGTTCTAGGTCACTATATGGTGACTGCGCCGCTCGTCTCCTCCTGTAGGTGGCGTTCTCATTATCGCTATGCTCTGGAGCCGCCATGTTATTATTAATTGTACAGATTGACTACTCAGTGAGATCAGATTGTTATTGACGCTCGGCCCGGGCTCAGGATATCTTATAGTGCGGGAGCGCGGGCGTTCTGCGGTCGATCGCCTCTAACCACATCCTGCTTGTACATTGATTGCAGGAAAGTGTTAATCAATCCAGAACAATTCATTATCATCTCATCCAGGCAGGAGCGCGAAATAACTTTACAGCATTACAGCGGCGCTATATCTGACACAGAGCACCAAATCCTCAGCCGAGACACACACATGGAGGAATTCTATCTGCCAGTGGCCACCACTAGGGGAGCTCAGGAGCTGACTGCAGACTGTGTTATCACTGAGCCCCCTGGTGGTGACTACAGGAGACACAGCTGTACAATGTCACTATATGTCTGCAGGGGATTCGGAGCTCTGTGTCAGTACAAATCTACTAAGAAGGTATAAGTGTGGGTGAGGGGAGCACGCTGTCTAGACATCAGGAACTGTAGAGTGACTCAGGCTTGTAATGGGCACAAAAGACCCAGAGGCGCAGGAGGTGACAGTACAAAGAGGGGGCGCTATAATAATGATGAAAGTATCAGAGGGAATGAAAAACCCGCACTGACCCGCTGCTGACTCTCAGCCACAGCACAGAGCGGCCCCCGACTACATCAGTCACTGACAGACGCTGTGTACAGGCAAGGAATACCCCAAAGACTGAGAAGACTGAAAATAAGAACAATCAGTCTGCAAGAAGCCGCAGGGTAAAGGAAGGAACACGTAAAATACTGACAAGGTCCATTATATATCATGTGCCGAGACTCCGAGGAAAGCACCGAGAATATAACCGCACTATAGTACACATACAAGGCGAGGCTATTATTATACAGTGTTGGCCAAAAGTATTGGCACCACTGCAATTCTGTCAGATAATACTCGCTTTCTTCCAGATAATGATTACAATCACAAATTCTTTGGTATTTTCTTCATTTATTTTGTCTTCAATGGAAAACCACAAAAAGAATTGTCAAAAAGCCAAATTGGATATAATTCAACACCAAACATAAAAAGGGGGTGGACAAAAGTATTGGCACTGTTTGAAAAATCATGTGATGCTTCTCTAATTTGTGTTATTAACAGCACCTGTTACTTACCTGAGGCACCTAACAGGTGGTGGCAATAACTAAATCACACTTGCAGCCAGTTGAAATGGATTACAGTTGACTCCACCTCTGTCCTGTGTCCTTGTGTGACCACATTGAGCATGGAGAAAAGAAAGAAGACCAAAGAACTGTCTGAGGACTTGAGAAGCAAAATTGTGAGGAAGCCTGAGCAATCTCAAGGCTACAAGTCCATCTCCAAAGCCCTGAATGTTCCTGTGTCTACCGTGCGCAGTGTCATCAAGAAGTGTAAAGCCCATGGCACTGTGGCTAACCTCCCTAGATGTGGACGGAGAAGAAACATTGACCAGAGATTTCACTGCAAGATTGTGCAGATGGCGGATAAAGAACCTCGACTAACATCCAAACAAGTCCAAGCTGCCCTGCAGTCCGAGGGTACAACAGTGTCACCCCGTACTATCCAGCGTCAGCGTCTGAATGAGAAGGGACTGTATGGTAGGAGACCCAGGAAGACCCCACTTCTTACCCACAGACAGAAGCCAGGCTGGAGTTTGCCAAATCTTACCTGAGAAAGCCAAAACCGTTCTGGAAGAATGTTCTCTGGTCAGAGGAGACAAAAGTAGGAGAAGGCCTCAACATAGAGATTACAGGAAAAAAAGAGAAGAAGACGCCCCCTACAGTCAGACATGGCGGAGGTCCCTGATGGTTTGGGGTTGCTTTGCTGCCTCTGGCACTGGACTGCTTGACCGTGTGCATGGCATTATAAAGTCTGAAGACGACCAACACATTGTGCAGCATAATGTAGGGCCCAGTGTGAGAAAGCGGGGTCTCCCTCAGAGGTCAGGGGTCTTCCAGCAGGACAAGGACCCAAAACACACTTCAGGTCAGCACTAGAAAATGGTGGTGAGAGAAAGCCCTGGAGACTTGTAAAGTGGCAGCAATGAGTCCAGCCCTGAATCCCATAGAACACCTGTGGGGGAGGGGGAGAGAGCTCTTGGTGGCAGTTTGGAGAAGGCCCCCTTCACATCTCAGGGGGGACTGCGAGCAGGAGCCAAAGAAGAAGGGTCTAAGATTCCAGCAGAGCCTTGTAAGAAACTCATTGCTGGTTAGCGGAAGCGGTTGTGCGCAGTTATTGTGTCTAAAGGTTGTGCTACCAAGTATTAGGCTGAGGGCGCCAATACTTCTGTCCGCACCAGTTCTGGAGTTTTGTGTAAAATGATCAATGATGTGACTTTTTTCATTCTCTTTTGTGTTTTTTCATTGCAAGCAAAATAACTGAAGATATTACCAAAGAGTTTGTGCTTGTAATCACTATCTGGGGGACACCGGAGATTATCTGACAGGACTGCAGGAGGCGATACTTTTGGCCAACACTGTACATAGGGAGCAGTATTATAGTAGTTATATTCTTGTACATAGGGGGCAGTATTATAGTAGTTATATTCTTATACATAGGAGCAGTATTATAGTAGTTATATTCTTGTACATAGGAGTAGTATTATAGTAGTTATATTCTTGTACATAGGGGGCAGTATTATAGTAGTTATATTCTTATACATAGGAGCAGTATTATATTAGTTATATTCTTATACATAGGAGCAGTATTATAGTAGTTATATTCTTGTACATAGGGAGCAGTATTATATTAGTTATATTCTTATACATAGGAGCAGTATTATAGTAGTTATATTCTTGTACATAGGAGTAGTATTATAGTAGTTATATTCTTGTACATAGGAGTAGTATTATAGTAGTTATATTCTTGTACATAGGAGGTAGTATTATAGTAGTTATATTCTTGTACATAGGAGGTAGTATTATAGTAGTTATATTCTTGTATATAGGAGGTAGTATTATAGTAGTTATATTCTTGTACATAGGGAGCAGTATTATAGTAGTTATATTCTTATACATAGGAGGTAGTATTATAGTAGTTATATTCTTGTACATAGGAGGTAGTATTATATTAGTTATATTCTTATACATAGGAGCAGTATTATAGTAGTTATATTCTTATACATAGGAGCAGTATTATAGTAGTTATATTCTTGTACATAGGAGTAGTATTATAGTAGTTATATTCTTGTACATAGGGAGCAGTATTATATTAGTTATATTCTTATACATAGGAGCAGTATTATAGTAGTTATATTCTTGTACATAGGAGTAGTATTATAGTAGTTATATTCTTGTACATAGGGAGCAGTATTATATTAGTTATATTCTTGTACATAGGAGTAGTATTATAGTAGTTATATTCTTGTACATAGGGGGCAGTATTATAGTAGTTATATTCTTGTACATAGGAGCAGTATTATAGTAGTTATATTCTTGTACATAGGGGGCAGTATTATAGTAGTTATATTCTTGTACATAGGAGCAGTATTATAGTAGTTATATTCTTGTACATAGGAGCAGTATTATAGTAGTTATATTCTTGTACATAGGAGTAGTATTATAGTAGTTATATTCTTGTACATAGGAGTAGTATTATAGTAGTTATATTCTTGTACATAGGAGCAGTATTATAGTAGTTATATTCTTGTACATAGGAGTAGTATTATAGTAATTATAGTCTTGTACATATGAGGTAGTATTATAGTAGTTATATTCTTGTACATAGGAGTAGTATTATAGTAGTTATATTCTTGTACATAGGAGCAGTATTATAGTAGTTATATTCTTGTACATAGGAGTAGTATTATAGTAGTTATATTCTTGTACATAGGAGGTAGTATTATAGTAGTTATATTCTTGTAGATAGGGGGCAGTATTATAGTAGTTATATTCTTGTAGATAGGGGGCAGTTCTTCTCTTTGTATATGACTCCTTTCTCTCTGTGATGTCCATGTAATGAGGCCACTGTAGGCTCCTTCTCACATGTTCTTACTATTCTTGCAGTATCACGGTGTCAGTCCGGTCTCAGGGGTACATTTGATCCTTAACAGACAAGCTGTAGAAATCCTCGACCTCAGATTGTTCCCTGAAGTTTCTGTGTAATGAAGTCGGACAGGCTGTGTGTTGTGCGCCATGACATGCTGTACGGCTCCATCTCTTCTTCTCCAGTCCCTCAGCGGCAGTCGGCTCCTTCATGTCACAGACAGCTCTTGCCGCGCTCCTGCGATGCTTTATGTGTCATGTTGAATCTGGGATCCCGGTGTCTGAGCTGGTTAAGAAGCCGCTGATGATGGAATAGAACAGGACACGTGAAGGAGCGGCGCTGTCACCGGGGGCCCCGCACTAACATAGTGATCTGTCAGGGCCGCTCACACACAGCACACGTTTCTTAGTCTCATTCTATCTGAACCTCCAAGACCATACCGAGGACACTTCAAGGGGCTGCGAGATTTTTAGAAAGGTCAAGCTCAAGGGCATCCAGAATGTAGTTTTCCTTGTAGAGCGAATCCGTCACAAATTCCTTATCTCACTATTTTCAGATGTAGATCCCAGATTTATATCCATATAAAAAGTAAAAGTGGATATAACAGCCAACCAAGGAAGAGAATGAGGTGGTCACAGCGCCTCACCGTGGTGTATGGGATTGTGACTGAGCCCCCAGCTGGGGGAAACCCATAGGACCCACTTACCAGTGACTGGACCAAGACGCTCCTCAGTAACCTGATCATATAGAGAACTGTGCAGCCATAGAGTCAGCCTCACAATCCTCTCTATCTCCTCCCCTATTTCTATATCTTCTGCTTCTTATCTATCTGTCTATTTATCTATCTAGCTATCTATCATTGTATCACTGTTACTCTATCTCTTTGTTTTCCATCAGTTGCAGTGCGGGCTGGTGGGGGCGCTGTTACTCCCATTATTGCCCCCTCTTTGTGTGTGGTTGTTCTCAGTGCGGGCTGGTGGGGGCGCTGTTACTCCCATTATTGTCCCCTCTTTGTGTATGGTTGTTCTCAGTGCGGGCTGGTGGGGGCGCTGTTACTCCCATTATTTTCCCCTCTTTGTGTATGGTTGTTCTCAGTGCGGGCTGGTGGGGGCGCTGTCACTATGATTGCCCCCTCTTTGTGTATGGTTGTTCTCAGTGCGGGCTGGTGGGGGCGCTGTTACTCCCATTATTGTCCCCTCCTTGTGTATGGTTGTTCTCAGTGCGGGCTGGTGGGGGCACTGTTACTCTCATTATTGTCCCCTCTTTGTCTATGGTTGTTCTCAGTGCGGGCTGGTGGGGGCGCTGTTACTCTCATTATTGTCCCCTCTTTGTGTATGTTTGTTCTCAGTGGGGGCTGGTGGGGGCGCTGTTACTCCCATTATTGTCCCCTCTTTGTGTATGGTTGTTCTCAGTGCGGGCTGGTGGGGGCGCTGTTACTCTCATTATTGTCCCCTCTTTGTGTATGGTTGTTCTCAGTGCGGACTGGTGGGGGCGCTGTTACTCTCATTATTGTCCCCTCTTTGTGTATGGTTGTTCTCAGTGGGGGCTGGTGGGGGCGCTGTTACTCCCATTATTGTCCCCTCTTTGTGTATGGTTGTTCTCAGTGGGGGCTGGTGGGGGTGCTGTTACTCTCATTATTGTCCCCTCTTTGTGTATGGTTGTTCTCAGTGCGGGCTGGTGGGGGCGCTGTTACACTCATTATTATCCCCTCTTTGTGTATGTTTGTTCTCAGTGGGGGCTGGTGGGGGCGCTGTTACTCTCATTATTGTCCCCTCTTTGTGTATGGTTGTTCTCAGTGCGGGCTGGTGGGGGCGCTGTCACTATGATTGTCCCCTCTTTGTGTATGGTTGGTCGCGGTGTGGGCTGGTGGGGGCGCTGTTACACTCATTATTATCCCCTCTTTGTGTATGGTTGTTCTCAGTGGGGGCTGGTGGGGGCGCTGTTACTCCCATTATTATCCCCTCTTTGTGTATGGTTGTTCTCAGTGCAGGCTGGTGGGGGCGCTGTTACTCTCATTATTATCCCCTCTTTGTGTTTGGTTGTTCTCAGTGGGGGCTGGTGGGGGTGCTGTTACTCCCATTATTGCCCCTCTTTGTGTATGGTTGTTCTCAGTGCGGGCTGGTGGGGGTGCTGTTACTCTCATTATTATCCCCTCTTTGTGTTTGGTTGTTCTCAGTGCGGGCTGGTGGGGGCGCTGTTACTCCCATTATTATCCCCTCTTTGTGTATGGTTGTTCTCAGTGCAGGCTGGTGGGGGCGCTGTTACTCTCATTATTATCCCCTCTTTGTGTTTGGTTGTTCTCAGTGCGGGCTGGTGGGGGCGCTGTTACACTCATTATTATCCCCTCTTTGTGTATGGTTGTTCTCAGTGGGGGCTGGTGGGGGCGCTGTTACTCCCATTATTGCCCCTCTTTGTGTATGGTTGTTCTCAGTGCGGGCTGGTGGGGGCGCTGTTACTCCCATTATTGCCCCTCTTTGTGTAGGGTTGTTCTCAGTGCGGGCTGGTGGGGGCGCTGTTACTCTCATTATTATCCCCTCTTTGTGTATGGTTGTTCTCAGTGCGGGCTGGTGGGGGCGCTGTTACTCTCATTATTGCCCCCTCTTTGTGTGTGGTTGTTCTCAGTGGGGGCTGGTGGGGGCGCTGTTACTCCCATTATTGCCCCTCTTTGTGTATGGTTGTTCTCAGTGGGGGCTGGTGGGGGCGCTGTTACTCCCATTATTGCCCCTCTTTGTGTATGGTTGTTCTCAGTGGGGGCTGGTGGGGGCGCTGTTACTCCCATTATTGCCCCTCTTTGTGTAGGGTTGTTCTCAGTGCGGGCTGGTGGGGGCGCTGTTACTCCCATTATTGCCCCTCTTTGTGTATGGTTGTTCTCAGTGCGGGCTGGTGGGGGCGCTGTTACTCTCATTATTATCCCCTCTTTGTGTATGGTTGTTCTCAGTGCGGGCTGGTGGGGGCGCTGTTACTCTCATTATTGTCCCCTCTTTGTGTATGTTTGTTCTCAGTGGGGGCTGGTGGGGGCGCTGTTACTCTCATTATTGTCCCCTCTTTGTGTATGGTTGTTCTCAGTGCGGGCTGGTGGGGGCGCTGTCACTATGATTGTCCCCTCTTTGTGTATGGTTGGTCGCGGTGTGGGCTGGTGGGGGCGCTGTTACTCCCATTATTGTCCCCTCTTTGTGTATGGTTGTTCTCAGTGGGGGCTGGTGGGGGCGCTGTTACACTCATTATTATCCCCTCTTTGTGTATGGTTGTTCTCAGTGTGGGCTGGTGGGGGCGCTGTTACTCCCATTATTGTCCCCTCTTTGTGTATGGTTGTTCTCAGTGCGGGCTGGTGGGGGTGCTGTTACTCTCATTATTATCCCCTCTTTGTGTTTGGTTGTTCTCAGTGCGGGCTGGTGGGGGCGCTGTTACTCCCATTATTATCCCCTCTTTGTGTATGGTTGTTCTCAGTGTGGGCTGGTGGGGGCGCTGTTACTCTCATTATTATCCCCTCTTTGTGTATGGTTGTTCTCAGTGCGGGCTGGTGGGGGCGCTGTTACTCCCATTATTGTCCCCTCTTTGTGTATGGTTGGTCGCGGTGTGGGCTGGTGGGGGCGCTGTTACACTCATTATTATCCCCTCTTTGTGTTTGGTTGTTCTCAGTGCGGGCTGGTGGGGGTGCTGTTCCTCTCATTATTATCCCCTCTTTGTGTATGGTTGTTCTCAGTGCGGGCTGGTGGGGGTGCTGTTACTCTCATTATTGCCCCTCTTTGTGTATGGTTGTTCTCAGTGCGGGCTGGTGGGGGCGCTGTTCCTCTCATTATTATCCCCTCTTTGTGTTTGGTTGTTCTCAGTGCGGGCTGGTGGGGGCGCTGTTCCTCTCATTATTATCCCCTCTTTGTGTTTGGTTGTTCTCAGTGCGGGCTGGTGGGGGCGCTGTTCCTCTCATTATTATCCCCTTTTTGTGTATGGTTGTTCTCAGTGCGGGCTGGTGGGGGCGCTGTTCCTATCATTATTATCCCCTCTTTGTGTTTGGTTGTTCTCAGTGCGGGCTGGTGGGGGCGCTGTTACTCTCATTATTGTCCCCTCTTTGTGTATGGTTGTTCTCAGTGCGGGCTGGTGGGGGCGCTGTTCCTCTCATTATTATCCCCTCTTTGTGTTTGGTTGTTCTCAGTGCGGGCTGGTGGGGGCGCTGTTCCTCTCATTATTGTCTCATTGTCCCCGGCTGATAATTTCTTACAATAGTATCACATTAGCTCTCGCAGCAAGTCCGCGGCGTCTTGTCTAGGATTATACCGCCGTTATATTCTGCACTCATACAATACTCCGCTTGCTATGACACAGGCCGCGCCGCTAATCAGGTGACTGAATCGCTTGTAATTGCGGAGCGTTTCGCTGCCGTCGTCTTATCGCTTCCACAAAACCTGCGAGCAGAGTGTGAAACTTGAAAATGGATTTTTTTTGCATTTGTCGGCGAAGCTGAGATGGAATATTAAGTAAGTGACAGGTGGGGGCGCTAATATGTGATCGTGTTGTCAGCGTTGCCCCCGGGGTCACAGCGCCCGACAATGACAAAGTGATAGAAATTCTATTACCATTGTGTGATATTCTGTAGATAGATCCGAGGAGGAGAAGGTTGTGCCGGATTGGTCGCTATTCGGGGTTTCAGATACTTTAAAAGGATTCTTCCAGGTGAATGACTCCTCGGGGGCGGAGTCTCATATGAATGGCCTCTTATCATGCCTTGGAGCCAGATCTAGCCTAAGAGTTACTATATACTCCAATCACATCTAGAGCTGCGTTCAGATTCCTACTTATTACCTTGCAATTCTCTCCAAATATTGGGTCTTCTGTAATGGCCTCCAAGTAGATCTGCTCTGTACCGACACCGGACCAGCAGGGGGCCGTAGAGATATTTGGTGACTCATTGGAAACCTGAACATTTGAGTGCAACTTTGGATGTGATTAGAGTATAAAACATAACAGAATCGTGATTGCAGCTCTGGATGTTACTGCAGTATAAAACCTGAAGCATCAGTAGGATTTTGAGTGCAGCTTTAGTTGCAACTAGAGCATATGTCAAGTGTATTATATTACAGAACATAATATTGGTGCAGTTCAAGTGAGGAGGAGGGGGGGCAGTGAAAGGAACCAAAGTGTATTGGATGTGACTGGAGTAGAAGACATCATATAGTAGTAGACTAGTGACTACAGCTCTTGTTGTGGCTAGAGGATAAGACAAATACCTAATATTATGGAGTGTAATATGGAAGTACATGTAGGTCAGCCTGGAGGTGATGGAAGGAACCGAGATGCATTGGATGTGACTGGAGTATAAGACTTCATGTAGTAGTAGACTAGTTAGTGCAGCTCTCGTTGTGACTAAGGTATAAGACAAATACCTTATATTATGAAGTGTAATATGGAAGTACATGTAGGTCAGCCTGGAGGTGATGGAAGGAGCCTAGATGCATTGGATGTGACTGGAGTAGAAGACATCATATAGTAGTAGACTAGCTAGTGCAGCTCTCGTTGTGACTAGAGTATAAGACAAATACCTAATATTATGGAGTGTAATATGGAAGTACATGTAGCTCAGCCTGGAGGTGATGGAAGGAGCCGAGATGCATTGGATGTGACTGGAGTATAAGACATCATATAGTAATAGACTAGTGGGTGCAGCTCTCGTTGTGACTAGAGGATAAGACAAATGCCTTGTATATTATGGAGCATGGTGTTGGTGTAGATGGAAGTCGGCCAGGAGATGTTGTAAAGGAGCGGGGCCGTGACTTTGTCTTATTTCTGCAGCTCTAATAAGGCCGGATCTGTCTGCCGAGCGATTGAAGAGGAAGAAAAACCCGCAGGACGCCGCTCGGTGTAAATAGAAAACAGGACGCGGCGTCTCTTGTTGTCTTTGTCTCGTCTCGGAAGGCGAGTGCAGATCATTAGCGCCGTGTCCACACTGTCCGCGCCCTCGGTGACATCCTTGCTTTCCGCGCCGTGTCGTCTGGCGTGCTCCGAGATATAATTGGTGCCTCTGAATTTCTGCAGAAGGAGCAGCGGTGCGGGCAGGACACGACTCTGACTGCGGCGCGACCTTTGCTTCACCAGAGTAATCCTCAGTCACCGTCATCTGCTGTCCACGGCTGTCAGTGCTGCCACTGGCCCCGGCCTGTCAGCCCCGCTTATCTGGAACAAGAGGACGATTCCCTCTCCAGGGTTCAGGGCGCGCAAAAAATCGACTGCGGAGTTTATTGCAAATTTTGTTTTGGATTTTGTTGCAACTTTATTGCAGATTGTTTTTCTTCTCACATTTACATCTATTCATTGCAAACGTTAAAATTTGCAGCGAAAAATCCTGCACGAAACGTTCATGTCTGCATCGTGTGGAAGAGATTTGTAATAACATTGCGGATTTTCCACCCACAAATACCCCCACCGTGACCTGATGGTGCTGAGGGCAGCTTGGGGGAGGGGGCGCCTTGTAGTGGATAGGTCTATGGCCACTGAACATTAGGTATTCAGCCCCAACAATGCCCCCTATAGGCAAAAGTAATAGTTCACAACCTCCACAGTAACGTCCAGCCCTTGGCCCTTCTAACCTGGGGTCATGGGTTTGCGGGTTCCTAAGCCAAATCTAGGAGGTAGGGATGGGGGGGATGTATATATTTTGGGGTTCTGCAACAATACACAGACACCAGCACTATAACGGGGGGTAATTGGTGGTGGGGAGGGCACCTCATGTTATAAGAATCATCACATTAGACATCCAAGATCTTTTACCCACCCACAAGACCAAACAATTGTCCTCCATAGACTTTGCTGGTTGACCATGTTGTGTTCCTGGTCTCCTTTCACACCATATACTGTTATTTGCAAGAGTTATTTTGTGGACCCCCAATTTTAGTTGCCCTCCATAGACTTCACCATTGGGTTTTGGTCTTCAGTGCTTCCAAGAGTAACCTAAGCACCCCCTAAGCCTCCATCTTTGAATATTCCTCCATGCAAAGTGAAGTTTCCCACAAGCACATAGAAGTCAATGGACTGCCATATTATAGGGAGGGTTGGTCATTGCACTGGCCTCATATTTTGGTGGGTTCTCATAATATCCCCCTCTTTATGACCTCCATTAACCTTGTACCATGGTGGTGGCATAAAGTAGACCTCCCCTTTAAGTGCACGGACAATGTGTGCGGCCGTATTCTGCAGCTCGTCCAGAATTTTCCCGGTTCCCCTGATTACGGTGGATTTATGGGCTCGAGGCTCCTAATGAAACATAATCTGGCCGTGTATAAAAAGCACTTAGAGCGAGGAGGGAGAGCGGCCACGGCCACGGAGGCCGCCTATTCTGTGCGCGGTGCTGCGGGGGCGTACGGAGTGCGGAGGCGGCGAATGAGAAGGTGGAATCTGTAAGTACAGACAGCGCGGCTCTAACCTTCCGGATATACGTCGGGTTTTTTTTTTCTAACTTTTCCAGAACATAAACTCCTTCAATCTGCGCCGCCGCTAATGGAGGAGAGCGGTGACTAACTGGTTGCTATAGTGATGAATACTAAAGCTTCCACCGAACCTGAGGGGAAAATAATAGATTTACTGGTCCGATATCTCCCGGATTATTCTGCGCAAAATCGCTGAGCCAAAAATAAGCCGGCGGAGGCGTCGGGGAGGTTTGGAGTGAACTTTTTTTTTTTTTTTGAAGAGGATCGGAGGAAGATCCAGTGTTTGCGGTGATGTCGACCCCGATACCGCGCCGGTTCAGTCGCCGTGTTACACAGAGATCCGCAGCCGTATACTAAGGCTTGTGCTAGTGTTCATTTCTAAGATCTCTGCTGCTTGTCAGTGACGGAGAATATTCTTGTCAAAAGGACGAAAAATCTCCCAAACCCGGCGCTGAATATAACTGAGTGTGACCGCGCCGAGCTGAGGGTGTGTTACAATGTATTCAGTCTGGACAATCCTCGGAGCTACACACAGGACGGCAGGCCGATACATTGTAACAAATCAACTAAATACAGTAGTAACAAATCAGGAGGACAAGAGATGGATCGAGATATGAGGTGTGAGGTCAACTAAATACAGTTGTAACAAACCCTCAGCTGAGGAAAGAAATCCCCACAAATTCAGTCACTGACCATTCATTCAGCAGCCATGCCGTCCCTACAAAAGCTGCTCTGCCCCCTCCTAACCCCTCTGTCCCATCCTCTCCCCAGAACCGTCTCTCCTCCTCCAGAGTCCTCTGTGACCATTGTATCCCACTAATCATTCCGCTATGGACAGTGGCAAAACTAGGAATGGCGGGGCCCCGTGGCGAACTTTTGACGTGGGGGGCCCCCCTCCGACCGACACCAAAGACCTCGACCGACCCCCTCCTACGCATTCCTGTGCGCTCTGTTATACCCCATAGTGGCCTCTGCACACAGTATTATGTCCCATAGTGGCCCCTGCACACAGTATTATGTCCCATAGTGGCCCCTGCACACAGTATTATGTCCCATAGTGGCCCCTGCACACAGTATTATCCCCCATAGTGGCCCCTGCACTCAGTATTATGTCCCATAGTGGCCTCTGCACACAGTATTATGTCCCATAGTGGCCCCTGCACACAGTATTATCCCCCATAGTGGCCCCTGCACTCAGTATTATGTCCCATAGTGGCCCCTGCACACAGTATTATGTCCCATAGTGGCCCCTGCACACAGTATTATGTCCCCATAGTGGCCTCTGCACACAGTATTATGTCCCATAGTGGCCCCTGCACACAGTATTATGTCCCATAGTGGCCCCTGCACACAGTATTATGTCCCATAGTGGCCCCTGCACACAGTATTATGTCCCCATAGTGGCCCCTGCACTCAGTATTATGTCCCATAGTGGCCTCTGCACACAGTATTATGTCCCATAGTGGCCCCTGCACACAGTATTATCCCCCATAGTGGCCCCTGCACTCAGTATTATGTCCCATAGTGGCCCCTGCACACAGTATTATCCCCCATAGTGGCCCCTGCACACAGTATTATGTCCCCATAGTGGCCTCTGCACACAGTATTATGTCCCATAGTGGCCCCTGCACACAGTATTATCCCCCATAGTGGCCTCTGCACACAGTATTATGTCCCATAGTGGCCCCTGCACACAGTATTATGCCCCATAGTGACCCCTGCACACAGTATTATGCCCCATAGTGACCCCTGCACACAGTATTATGCCCCATAGTTGCCCCTGCACACAGTATTATGCCCCATAGTCGCCCCTGCACACAGTATTATGCCCCATAGTCGCCCCTGCACACAGTATTATGCCCCATAGTCGCCCCTGCACACAGTATTATCCCCCATAGTGGCCCCTGCACACAGTATTATGTCCCCATAGTGGCCTCTGCACACAGTATTATGTCCCATAGTGGCCCCTGCACACAGTATTATCCCCCATAGTGGCCTCTGCACACAGTATTATGTCCCATAGTGGCCCCTGCACACAGTATTATGCCCCATAGTGACCCCTGCACACAGTATTATGCCCCATAGTCGCCCCTGCACACAGTATTATGCCCCATAGTGACCCCTGCACACAGTATTATGCCCCATAGTCGCCCCTGCACACAGTATTATGCCCCATAGTGGCCCCTGCACACAGTATTATGCCCCATAGTGACCCCTGCACACAGTATTATGCCCCATAGTCGCCCCTGCACACAGTATTATGCCCCATAGTCGCCCCTGCACACAGTATTATCCCCCATAGTGGCCCCTGCACACAGTATTATGTCCCACTGTGGACACCCATAAACAATTATTATACTGTATATATCTTTTCAGACCCCAGAGTATAATTATCGGAGACCCAGGGAGAGAAAAACATAAAATAAACTCTGTTACTCTCCTATCTCCCGGCTCCTACGCTGTCGGCCTCTGCTGTAGTCCATCTTCAATTACATCAGACCTCACATGACCCAGGACGCAGGCCGGGGTCATGAGACATCAGACGACTAGACCAAAGCCTGCCCGAATCGTGGAGAGGTAAGTAACAGTGTTTTTTATGTTTCTTACCTCTCCCGGTCCGCCAATCATTATACTCGGGGGTCCGAAGAGACCCCTCCAAGTATAATGATAGCAGCGGTTGCGGCTGTCACCGGGCCCCTAATGCCCTGTGGCCTCTTCTGCTACGGTGGTAGTTACGCCACTGACTATGGCCCCAGACCGATACATTATATCGGCTGTAACACATTAGCAACAAAGTGACTAATATGGTTAAAAGGGAGGTTAAAACAGCGCCACATTTCTACATGGTTGAGTCTGGTATTGCAGGTCATCTCCATTTACACTAAGTTTTGAAGTTCTGGGGATAACCTTTATGATGGGTGTGGTCTCACCTCTGGGACCCCTCTGCTGCTGAGGTCATAGAGAATGAAGGTGCATGCTCAGCCTACTGATCCATCAGGGCCAGAGAACAAGACCCCTGTTCTCCGGATCAGTGGGGTTCCAGCAGTTTGACCCTCTTCCCCTCTACTGATCATGAAGTTATCCCCCATCCTATAAAGAGAGATTAAACCACCCCTTGAGCTGCAATACCAGACATAGCCAGAGGTCATGGGAGGCGCTGTTTCTTTGACAATTGTGCATGGCTCCCCCTCCAGCCCAGGACACCTCCTTAGATAAGGGCCTGCTCTTCCTGTGGGGACGCGGCTGCCGAGCTTTTATTGTCTTATTAAATCATTTCTCATTTCTTGGTGTCTTCAGGAAATAATGAAGACTTGTCAGCGACTAATCCCTTAATAAGCAGGAAATAAAAGGAGCGGTAAATAGGATAATCCCGTAATACACCGAGCAGGTAAACGCCGCGGCCGGTAACCCCTTCAGCTCTGGAGAAACGGGGGAATAAAAGATATGACAACTGGTTAAGGCTAATAGTAGTCGGTGCCCTGCAGTACCGTAGAGGGACCAGAGGTGGTGATGAAGAACCAGACGTAACTTCCTGTCGGCCATGTTTGCTCCCTAGGGGGTTGGTCACAAAAAGTCTACAAGTCTGTGTGTACAGTATATGTACGTCTTATACCGCCCTCTGTCTGCACCTCCGGGCAACCAATCAGAAAAGGGGGGCTAAAACTGTACATTGAGGGCAGGGTCATGGGTCGGGGGTCAAATGCCCCTCGTCTCCGGGCACCACCAATCACCAAGGGACGTAGAAAACACCTGCACATGGCGTTGGTTTTCGGCACGCGGTATCTTGTAGGAGACATCTGTATTCTGCGCCGAGCGCCCTTTCAAAGGTTGAAATTGCAACAATGTGTCCTCATCAGATACAACGCGCGTTCGGAGATGTTACACCGCCACGTCTCGCTCTAATTGGTGTTTATAGTGGGAAAGGTCAGGCCTGGCATTCGGAGATACAAGTGTCCGGGCGCCGCGCCTGCCAGCTCTACACACCTAAATGCTATTTTCATGAGCGGGGATCGCTGTTTACAGGACCGGACGGCGCGATTTGGAATATTTTATGTCTTTTCATCATCAAATGCGTCTGAATGGTTTCCAGATGGAACGCTGCCACGTCGATGCCAGGGCGCGCTTCACAGACATCAGCGAAAACCGCGCGTGGCAGCAACACATCGGCCTTTATGTCATCTGTATTGGAGATAAAAAGCGTCTGCTCTGCGGATTAACAATCATTACGGCGACGCCAAGAACATATTACGCTGGGCGTCAGCTTGGCATATGGCGCCGTAACAGCAGAAATGAGTGCGTGTGTCTATCCTGCCAGAATGGGATGAGGCCACCGCCAATAGGGGGAACTAGCGAGCTATGTAATATTGTATGAAAGGGTATTCAGTGAGCGCCCTCCAGTGGTGGCTGCAAGAAGCCAGAATTGTGTCATGTGATCCTATACCTGTGTGAAGGGCGCTGGGGGCTAATAGCAGATAATGTACATAGAGGGCACCAGGCAGACAAGTGGGGGCGCTGTGTCTGGCATGGCCTCTACTCCTGCTTGTGTTGTGGCTGAGCCCCAGCTTAACTCTGACTGTTCTGCGTCATCTGTACTAGTATCCGAATATCACCGCAAGTACGGAAGAGCCGAGTGTAACCAGCACGTATAAGGACCAGGAACAAGTCAGAAACCCGTCACTGAATGCATCATTAGTAATGAGATAAAAGTGACCCCTGCAGGTGATTAGAGTGTACTGCACCCTATAGGTATGTGTGTGTGTGTGTGTGTGTATGTATATATATATATATATATATATATAAAATGGGGTAGTATTATAGTAGTTATATTCTTGTACATAGGAGTAGTATTATAGTAGTTATATTACATAGGAGTAGTATTATAGTAGTTATTTTCTTGTACATAGGAGCAGTATTATAGTAGTTATATTCTTGTACATAGGAGTAGTATTATAGTAGTTATATTACATAGGAGTAGTATTATAGTAGTTATATTCTTGTACATAGGAGTAGTATTATATTAGTAATATTCTTGTACATAGGAGGTAGTATTATAGTAGTTATATACTTGTACATAGGAGTAGTATTATAGTAGTTATATTCTTGTACATAGGAGCAGTATTATAGTAGTTATATTCTTGTACATAGGAGTAGTATTATAGTAGTTATATTCTTGTACATAGGAGTAGTATTATAGTAGTTATATACTTGTACATAGGAGTAGTATTATAGTAGTTATATTCTTGTACATAGGAGCAGTATTATAGTAGTTATATTCTTGTACATAGGAGCAGTATTATAGTAGTTATATTCTTGTACATAGGAGCAGTATTATAGTAGTTATATTCTTGTACATAGGAGTAGTATTATAGTAGTTATATTCTTGTACATAGGAGTAGTATTATAGTAGTTATATACTTGTACATAGGAGTAGTATTATAGTAGTTATATTCTTGTACATAGGAGCAGTATTATAGTAGTTATATTCTTGTACATAGGAGCAGTATTATAGTAGTTATATTCTTGTACATAGGAGTAGTATTATAGTAGTTATATTCTTGTACATAGGAGTAGTATTATAGTAGTTATATTCTTGTACATAGGAGGTAGTATTATAGTAGTTATATACTTGTACATAGGAGTAGTATTAT